>NC_053159.1:140070391-140217891 GCF_016835505.1 Polypterus senegalus | reverse complement strand
CCATGGCCTATAAGTTTCATTACTTATTTATTTTCTTTGACCAGTCTTGGATTTTCACATTGCTCTTTTTAAGCAACAAGTGAGAGGAATGGTTGTTTTTATATTGACTAGTTTTGATGGTGTAGGCCTGTAGCCTTCCTAGCATTGAACTGATAGTGATAGCAACGTCGTAATTTCATTATAGAATCAGTATCTTTTATAATGCTTAATGTGTACTGAAGATTTTTCCATTTTAATGTTCTTTCTATAGCTTCATTTAATAAGCAGATGTGGGAATCTGTCGTGTAGTTTTGCTTGGTCTGGTTTAGATGTCATTTTAATTATTTCCGTTTTTTGTCACTTGATATCTGCTGGATAGATTTGGTAGAATATGCATCTTCTTTGTACTTTTGCCTTTACAATAAATAGTATGTGACTTTGGTTCAGTTCTGGTCTGGTTCATGGCTATGTGGAGCATTCATGTTCTCCCCATGTCTCCCTGAGATGTTTGTAAGCACTTCACTTCCCACTTGAATTGTAAACTTATGCATAGACCTGGCCAAGTATGAGTGAGTGTGTTCTGTAATGTCCTTGTGTCACGTTCAGGGTTAGGGTTCCTCTTATTGCTATAATGTATGAAGCCTGCTGTGAAAATAGAGGGATAGATTGATACATTTAGTAGTGTCCTTGTCTTTCTTGTAGCTGTACTTGTGTCTGACTGCACAATGCCATGTCTGAGATGAACCTCACTTATAAAACATGCTCATGGTATTCTTTTTGTAGTCTTTTGGCTTTATACTGTTATATTTTTCCCTAAGTGCTTTGTGTAGTTCCTGTGCTGTTTGTTCCCCCTACAATAACCATAATAGGCCAGCACTCTGGATGACCCTGAAAGTTATTTTGATAAGTCCACAGCACTATTGAGACAATTTTAGTTTTCTTGCTCCACAGCCAGCTTATCTCAGTCTGTTCTTTCCAGTGTTTTTTGTATTTCATTTCCCTGCCTCTGCCCCATGTGGCCAGCAGATCTTTTTTCCTCTTTGTGGTGTTGAAAGCCAGTCAATCCCAGGTAGTGAAATAGTGTGGCACTGGTAAAAGTTTCAGAGCAAGAATCTGACTGGTGTATAATTTCTTTCTATTCTCAACAAGGTCTTGAGTCTTGCACTTTTCAGTAATGTGCTTACCTTTACCCTTGTGTGCAGACCACTGTCTTTTGCTCCTGTGATCTGACACTTCCCTGTATTCATTTGTTCTGTTCTAAGCTATCGATAGGTCAGGTTAGGAATTCAGAGTAAGACGTTGACATACTTAACATTGCAGACGGAGTGGTCACTTTATCTGATGCACCTGCCCCTCCCATGTACCTGACTTCTCAATCAGTATCCATATCATTTGAGTACACAGTGCTGTTTATGTCAGGTAGACAGGTATGTGTGCGTGCTGTTCAGAAGGAGAATAAGCAAAACACAAGCTATTTATAGTTATGCACCAAGCTATTTATAGTAGAGATCCACCCCCAGCAAGTGTGACGTGTTGGACCTGACACTGGCTACCATCCTAGTGTCACGTGTCCGACATCTGTTTTGTCCATGCCCTAATGAATTCATTCTATTGTGACCTGCTTGTTAGGCCAGTGTATCACAGAAAGTGTCCAGTCGGTATATTTATAAATCAACGTGTGTGGCTTTAAATCTGAGGCGTTTTCCTCTCAGAGTAACCTAAAATGTTTCAAAACTGAACAAAGTCATGAAGATCTGGAAGGAAATAGACATACTTAGTACAGGCAGATTTTGTGAAGTTTTTAGTTGCTCTGATAGTGGACAAGCTTCATAGGAAACTCCCTGTAGATTTAGCTGTCCCTGATGCGTCCTAAGGGTCTGTCTTCTTTTTTGTTGCTTTCCTTGTACTTGGCGTGTTTTTTTTTTTTTGCTCAAAGGGTCTCTTCTAGTGAGAAGGTTATGTGGTGTGGATATTTTTCTGGAGCCTTAATTGTGCAAAATAATTTGTTTTTGACACTAAAATTATCCGCGTGTTTTCTTGTAATAGACACATTTGTTTGTTTTATTACTTCATATTGTTTGAGCACATTTTGTGGTGTATACCGATTATCTTTAGCTTTTCTTGTACAGGAAAATCTGTTTTAGTCAGTTTTCTATAGTTTGCGTTAAAAGGCTGAGCAGGCCTTCACGTCTATTGGGCACAACATTTGTTGTAAAATCATTAATTGGTGGCTTTAGAGCTTGTTGTTTTATTTTTTAATATGTAACAAATATACAGTAGAGTCTCGCTTATCCGACATAAACGGGCCGGCAGAAGATTGGATAAGTGAAAATGTTGGATAATGAGAGGTGTTAAGAAAAAGACTATTAAACGTCAAACTATGTTATTATTTTACACATTACAAACCTAATAATCATGTTTTACAGCAAAACAGCAGAATAGATTAACTGAAAAATGTTACAGAATTGTCTGAAGTTAAATACAGTATGTACTGTACTTAAAAAGTTCAGTCCTGTGATGATTTAAAGACATTTTTGATCGTAGTCTGCTTTCCTGACGAGTGCCGTTTCTTTGCTGCCAAGTCTTGCCATCTATGCAGCATCATTATGTCGATTCCTGTAGCTTCATCTTGTTGCTCAATGTAATTAATTGCTGTTTCTAGACCCTTAACTCTGTCACTCGTATAGACAACATCCGTACAAGCGTATACTGTTTACTACAGCATTGTGACTGCGTGTGTGTGTGTTTGTGCTGTGACTTGCGTGCTGTGACGTGCAAATCCCCATCTTGCACCCAAAAACACGAAGCTGAGTCTCAATACTTTAGAAACACCAGCTTTATTCAGCTTGAAACAGCAACAGCGCAGTTATTTATTTTAGCGGAATCTGCCATTCTCCTATACACAGACACAGCAGTCAGGCAGGGTTGGGGGAAAGTAATACTGTGCCCTGCGCATTTATAATGTTCCTTGTTCGTTGTATCACTCATCGACGGCAAGTGCTAATAGCATGTCCGCAATCTTTTCGAATTCACTTTTATGGCAAAAATGGATTTATGTATTTTTACTTTATATTTTGTATTACTCATTTTTATATGAATAGTACTTGAGTTTCCATTATTTCTTATGGGGAAATTCGCATTGATATACTGTACGAGTGCTTTGGACTGCAAGCACATTTCCAGAACGAATTATGCTCGCAAACCGAGGTTCCACTGTAATTAGCTGCAGTAGAGTCAGGAGCAACAAAAAATAGACTACGCTCGCAACTTGCAGTTCTTTTTGTCGATTGATGCATTTTTTTTATTTTTTTTTTGCGGTGGGACATCAGGTAATCTGGAATGTCGGATAAGCAAGATTCTACTGTATTAGTAAACACAAGTAGTGAGGACACCATGTGAACAGTGCTTTTCAAAATTGTCTGAAGTTCACAGTCAGTGGGAGACCTGATATTACTTGTGCATCCAGGCATTTTGCCTGTAGCATCTGTCTAAAAGAGTAACATATTGGTCTTCTAATGCACATTCTTGTAGTGAGATTATAATGATCTAATTGTATTTTCCTTTTAGATAAATGCCTTATCTCATGTGTGTATGGTCTTGAGGCACTGGAATGTGAGTAAAGGCCAACCTGTAAATCTCTATGTGCCATGGAAAAACTCACTTAAACCAGATCCTAACTGCATATGGTATAAATCCAGGACTGGTAACAACTTGTATTTCAAACAGCAGGCGGTTCTACCAGACACATACAGAACCTTACAACGTCCCGAAAAGAGAAGGGGCTCTCACAGTAGAAAAGGTCACCATCATGCCCAAGCCAAGATTAGTATGTCACTAGAGTTAG
Source organism: Polypterus senegalus (assembly GCF_016835505.1). NCBI lineage: Eukaryota > Metazoa > Chordata > Cladistia > Polypteriformes > Polypteridae > Polypterus > Polypterus senegalus. Next base: position 140,214,068 of record NC_053159.1, on the reverse strand, counting down.
CCCAGTGGTTACTTACTGCAAACCATAGTACTGCATCCTGGTCAGTAGGGAACCACCTTAGAAATACCCCAGTCAGTGAGAGAGCAGCACAGGATTCAAAGATATTATCATATATGCACTATGACTGTCGAGTGCAGAAGATGGGCTACACGTGAACTTACCACCCTTTTAAATCCTAATAGAATTCAGGAATGTAGAAGCACCAGGATCCACCAGAGAGAGCCATAGACATTTGGCCACAGGGATTCTGCACAGCATATGTGACCTCAAAATTGGTTCCTAGGATTTCCCCAAAAGTGTTTTCTAGATAGTAATATTTAGCCGCCACAACATCAGATTTTAGTTGAGTTTGGAGTTAGGAGGAGGAAGTGTTTGCAGGGGCTCAACTGACAGGTGGAAGCCAGGTCATGACTGAGAGAGGGAGAGTTGGAAGTGATACTGGGAGTGTTCCTTGTGGTAGGTGGTTAGTTAAGTCTTCACAAAAAGGAAGTAGGATTATTGGTTCTCTTCTACATTATTGTTTTATGTTTACCTCCTTCGCTGATTCTTCCTGACTTTTATTTGGAAAAAACAGGAGTGTTTTTTTTTGTCCACCTTGGATTCTGCTTGTTTGCAGGGATGGACTGAGAGCTTCTTCTGCAGTCTGTAATAGATAATAACAGATGAAGAAAGGTCTGGTGTATACCCCTATATAAAATGTGTACAGACGTTTAAAAACAGTCACTTCACTAAATATAGTAAAACATTTGTAATGTTATTTTGAGGTTAACCAAGTTATTTTTAGCTATTGCCCCAGCTGGAATGTAATGTTGACCTATAGAAATTCACTACAAAGTCTGTTTTGTCATTCTGGTCTATTTTTGAAAGGCCACTATAGACACACCCTGCGGAAATGCCACACGGTCCAAAATCAGCCTTCTACTATGTTAGAGTGCCTCATGACTTACAGTAGTTCCTTGTTTTATTTTTCTTATTAAGAATCAAATGCAGTTATTTGTCACAGAAATTTTTAATCTGTATAAATGTAAAAATCTTATAAACTCTGTTTTAAAATTTGAGGATATGGACGATTTGCAAGTTAGCACATATCAGTCAGGTTACAGTCAGTGACAGTAATTTTACTCTACATATTGCCATGAAATAAATTGTGCTTGTCTTTTTTTTTTTTTTTTTTAGAAACAAGATATTGTTTTACACTCCATAAAATGGATTCTCAAGGGGAGAGTATATCAGTTACTAAGCGGTGTGTACCTCTGGAGGAATGCTTGTCAACTGGATGCACTCCCATAGATCATATGGGACACAAGGTGAGGAACATATTGAAGGGAGACCTGGGGGTTTGTAATTTTGGTGGTGTGGGCTTTGATGAGAACTCTGAACATATGAGGTACCTTGTCAAATTGATTTTGTAAGAGATGCTTACAATCGCTTGCCACTAGCAGTACAGATGCTAGTCAGTGTGCATTTGAGCCATAGGGGAGCGTCACTTCACAGTAAATATGAAAAATGGCACCCATACCCCACTGACATTGGGATTATTTTTTTCTGTCTCCTTAAGTGGTGAATAACAGAGCTGAGCATCATACACAAAGTAAACGGCAAAATTTCCCAAGGGCTGTCATTTGAAATTGACAATGATAAATGAGGAAACTGCACTTTATCATTGAACTGTATCTGTAGACAAGCGTCTTAGAATGTGGGCTACATCTGCCATACAGGACCATCATCTCTTCTACGTCATCATGGAATTCATGTGAACTCTGAGACGTGACCTTTGAGCATGGATGTGGCCTTTAAACTCAAATGTGCAGATGTTGCCATAGTCTTGTAATACTTTTGACTTTTGTGCTAAGCTGAATAAAGCACCATTAATTCTGTTAAATGAATCACTATTGCACTTTTATTATTTACCACACTTGGTGTTAATATGTATTTTGTTGCATGTGTTAAAAGTTTAACTACTGCCACTATATCATTTTTGCTTTCAGGTTTTATTGTGAATTGATTAAAAATTCCCCACAATGGACTGAGTCTTCAATGAATCCACAATTCTGTGTGGTGTCTGTTAGTTTTCTTTGGATCTGACTCCATGTTACCACAAAATTCAGTCTTAAACTACATGGATAGATAACTTCAAATGAATACTCCACCCAGAAATTATATTTTTTTAATATGTTATAATATGCTCCATGTAGTTTATAGTGACGACTGAGTAAAATATTTAATCTCCTGTTTTATGGGGAATGAAGATGATTAACTTTCAGACAGAGTGAGTGTCTATGGAGAACAAACTCTGCACAACAGCAAACAATAAAAAACGTCCATGAAAAAAATCTCATGTTACTCGTGTCACGTAGTTCATATGTCAAGTTGAACAGTCATATGCACAAAACGGGCAATACACATGCATTTTTTGCTAAAAAATTTTTTTAATAAATACTTCATGGAAATGAGAGCAGTGCATGCAGAGGAAACGTGTTCACATGGAATCAAGCTGTTGAACTGAAGACCCACCTCTCCTTCTCATTCATTGATCAACAGCCTTGTCTTCACCTCCTCTGTGGCCTTTTCACTTGAAATGCTCTGCCTGACTCCCATGCACTACACAACTCCCATAGGTTTCATAAATGTTTCCCTTTATCCGCTATCAGTTTGTTAATATTTCATCCTCCCAGCTTTCTGCTTTCATAGCTGTTTAGCTTAGCGTGCCTTACTAGTTCAGTTTCAGTAAACAGTCACCAGCATAGAAGAGTTCTTATCCAGTTTCATATGAACCACTATTGTCTTCACCAGTGCTGATATCCTAAATAGTCATGAATGCTAAATGGACTCCTACTGAAGTGCTTTATCACTTTAAAATATTTGACTATTTCCATTTGCCTTCTTGGCCACAGTTTGTTTTTCTTATTGTAACCACTTCTCTTGAGACACTAGTGATTTACTCAGTTCCTACTAGTGTTTACTTCCACTCTTGGATGCCTTATCCTTCTTTCTTTCTTTTAGCTCTCCTTTATTGCCTGCTTCACCAGCTTCAACTTTCCCCATAACTCATGCACCAATGAACCATCCTTTTCCTTAGTATTGTCATAATTATCATTTTGCCTTACTAGAAGTTTATCTTTGACCCCATATTTTTGTTGTTTTTGGATTAAAATAATTTTAAATGATGTGCTATGTGAAGACTTTGGTTAGGGATTCTCTGTATAGTTTTAGCTAAGAAGCTTTTAGTTTTGTTTTTAAGATTTTCTGGCAACAAACTTGGCCTGTTTCCGGACATTTCTTTTCCTTGGCCTCTGAATTCTGGCCTTTCATCTCGTGGTCCTACTGGATTTGTTTCCTTTCAGACATAATGAGTGTACTGGAGTGAGACATTTCCTTTTTTTAATCCCTTCTATCATGATTAAACCATAGAGCCTTGTCAAGTCCTGTCACCCTTAAACATAGCAAATAATGTTCTATGAGATTCTAAATAATTCTAACATGGTATATGCGTTATTATTTGTTTGTTGTTCCCAGTAGTTATTTCCTTATTTGCTTCTGTTTTACATTTTGACCATCATCTTTGTCGATGTCAGTAACGTCTGGGTTTGTTGTAGCTGTTACTACATATGTAGCTGCCATTGCCTGGCAGTCGAGTACACATGACAGCATGTGATGCATCTTTAATAAAGACAGGGACTTAATTTGTTTCCTATCGGAACGCCAATCTGAAGGTCACATTATGGGTGACGTTTCGCCTCTAAAGGATGAAGACTGTTATGCCCTTTTTAACTGTTGCTGTTCATTTGCTTAACTGTTAGTTGTGGTGCTTTTTATTGGCAGCTCAGAAAATCAAATTATCAAATAATCTTACCATTTGTAGGCATGAGATGTTTCAGTTGAGCCCACCTTTTTGTCCCCCCCCCCTTCTTGTTTTAAACATTTCCACAAGCTTCACTTCTAAAAACTTCCTGCTTAAGCACTTTTGTTTTATGATGACCCTCATTATTACTAACTCTGCTCATCTAGAAGCATCTCCATGCATATCATCTGGGTGTTCTTGGCCTCATTATGATCAATCACAATACTCTTTTCCCAATGGCCTAGTTTGTGGATTTAAGCACAGTCTGCTTTTCTCACTCTCAAGACTACTTAATATACCTCATGGTGTGTTGTACCTTCACTCACCTTCTTTTCCAATATTCTGTGCTGTATTTTTGCAGCTCTCTTTGCTATCGTCAGCCATGCTTTAAGGAGTCTTTTTCTCAATTTCATTTTCTCCACTATTCCTGAATCCCATCGCTATGTTATCTTTATTCTGTTTAATAAAAATAAATTATGATCTCCTTGGCAATTAACAATTCAATGATAAAGCGAATAGCTTCACATATGCCTATGTTTTCTGTCCTAGCCATTCCTGACTAAAAACCATGGCTCAAGTAAAATTGTGCAATGAGGGAAGGGAATAAGCTTTATAAGTGGGATGTTATTTGAGCATGAAATGTAATTTAGTTAAATTTCTTTAGCTATAGTTCTGTTTAACTGAGTTTTATTTTTACTTTTCTTATAGGTTTGCACTTCTTGTTGTGAAGGGAACATCTGCAACCTGCCAGTGCCAAGAAATTTGACGGATGCAGTCTTTGCCACCACATCGCCTTTGAACAGAACAAATAAACTCGTACACTCTGGTGTACTCGTACTCTCCTGCATGACCTTTATGATGTCAGTCCTTGTCTAGTGCCCAGGTTAAGAAGATTTCTGCAAGAAAAAATAATAACCATGCCCTTTTCAGTAATCTGATTTTTTTTAATGTCATGTAGCAGTTTAATATCAGTATTGACAAAAAACGTGACGATGACGATTCACTGAAAGATGTCCGGGATATCGACACTCGGTCAGTCTGTAAATTCGTAACATGTAATAATAACTTTTATATCGTCACATTTATACATTCTCAATTTTTACCAGCACTGGCACTGTCACAGGCACTATTGATGACTAATTAGTTGTACGTTGGCATTTCAGCAGTCATCCAGGACATTGATTCAGCACCACCATCAAAGGTACGCAGTCGATACAAAGCCACATCACAGTGAACTTATCAAAAAGTAATCCACAGTTTCCAACCAAGAGATGAGTCTCGATGCGGTTCAGTCCCCCCTGAAATGTGGACATAGCCACACATTTTCTCCTAGACCTTGAGATGGTGCTGTCAAGAGAGATCGATTCATTTGTAGCGTCAGATTCTTACGATTTCATAGATAGCTGAACTCTATTTAACATCTTGCAGCCCCAGAGATTTCTTTCATGACTGTAGAGTTTTTTTGTTTTTAAATCTGCAAACATGAAAAGACTACATGATATGTTGGTGCCTTGGTAAATGAAGAAATTTGCTGTTATCTTCTTGTTAACAGCCATAGAATCCAAGACATGCCGACTGCAGAGGCGACGGAGGTTTGAATGTGACCAAGAGGCGCATAATACAGATTCTGGTAGACAACAGTGAGTGGAAGGAAAGCCATTCATTAATACAGTGAAATTATATATATATTAGTTTCAATTGTCGCATAGCAGTGGAAGTTTTAATTGCAAATATCTTCCATGTTGACTGGATATCTGGAGCACTAATGCTCCAGTGGCTGCTCTTCAAATGATCACTGTGAGCCACTGCATGCCGAGTCTCAACAGGCACAAGCAAGGCTACAAATTGACTGGAATGCCTCCAAATGTATAGTGTTAGATTTATTTTATGTGTATCATAAGTTGTAAATATTTTCATTGTATTTCATCTGTACAGCTTATAAAGTATTTATTTTTGTAACATACATTTATACTAAAAAAAAATTAAAATATTGGTAATTAAAATCCTGAGGACGTATCAGCCGACTCTGCACTGTTGCAGCAGTTTTTTTAAGACTACCTACCGTCACACTTGGAAATACAGGATATGATTTCTCAAAGGAAAAAAGAATGTGACAACGAGAGTCGCTCGCTGACTGGTCCCGTTGTGTCCGCTTTATGGGAGAACTTTCCCTTAAGTTTTCTTATATTTGCACTAACATGTAAAATTATACTGATGTGGTATCTAAAAAAAAAGCTGATTTTAAGATGCCTAGATAGAGTAGTATTTTCAAGCCCCTGTATTAATTTAGAATATAAGTTATTTTATTTGAAGAAGAAGAAGAAGTAAAAACAAGCAGGCTTTGTCGAGTCATGGCAGTGTGACTGTTCAGAGTATTCTGTTGTAAATATGACAGCCATGGCTCAATCGTCCTTCTCTCCCACCTGTCTCTCTTTCTCTCTCTTTTTAACTTGGTTATTGACAAATTGAACATCAGTTGTACCACACGCCATGTCTCTATAAGTTATATTTATGTACATTTTGTACAGACTGTAAAGGACACCATATTAAACCATTTTTAAAAGAAACTAAAGAAGTCCATTTATTTGTTCACTCGCAGGCCTGAAGGCCTTTGTCTGTTCTGATCAACATCCTGTCTTTTTGATTGCTTCTCCAGTGTCCAGTTTTGACGAAAGTAAAATGTTAAGAGTTAGTTGAAGACAGTAAATATGGCCACGTGTTGCTTCATGCTACATAGCACTGTTTGTGGACATTCCTGCTCAAGTTTGGCTTTTCTCCACACTGTGGATTATTATCTGTGGTCTGTTTTTGCTTCACTTTTATAGATTTGTTAGAATGCTCACCTTTTTAATGCTAAGACATTGTAGCTGTTGCAGTAATTTGGGTTTTTGCCCTTGAGTTGTCTATTGCTTTGTGATGGCGTAAACTCTGCTTTTGTTCTTTAGGGTGGCACTGCTACCTTACAGCTCTGGGGTCCTGGTTCTTGGGCTCAGTTCTCAGCACCTTCTCCTCTGTAATGCTCAACAGGGGGTGATCCACCTAGGATCCCTCACTCTCACATGGGACCGCTCACCGCTGAGCTGGTTCAAATTCCCGATTCTGCCCATCTGCCCCTATCCCTTTGTCGGTATCTGGGAGTCCTGAAAGCACAGGTACTAAAAACACTTCCAAGGTTGCCCACTAGAGGGGGAAACACAGTCGAAATCCCCCTACTAGAAACAACAAGAGCCAAGACGAGTCTTGACAAAATAAAAGGTTTATTTTTTACCAAAAGGCTGTGCAAGACCCGAAGAGCACAAAGGAGATGCCCGAAAAGGCAAGGCAATACAAAGTCCCAAAACAGAATCCAAAAATCGAGGCCGAAAACCGAACAAATGATAAACACAGTCCTAAGAGAGGCAAGGTCAAAAAACAAAGCAATCCAGAAAAATCACAAAACAATAGCAAAGCACAGCAAACTCTCTTCACACATTCAGTGAACTGCAAGGAACTATGGGAGGCCCTCCCTTAAATAGGATGAAAGGTGATAGATTGACAGGTGGCCCCGCCCCTTGGGGAGCCACCCACAAAACACAAGGTTTATGCCCCTTTCACAACACAAAAAAACACAGTAAAATGTGCAAAATAAAAATTAATACAAACGGTACAAAATTAAACAAAGCAGACAAGAAACGCAACTGTGCCAGAGGGGAATATGCCAACTGAAACATGACACCCCTTCACAATTCTTCTTTCTCGGCTCTCCTCTTATACCACTATAGGCATCGTCGTCATTACGAGCCACGGTGTGCTGATGTGGAATAGCTGACTTACTCAAACAATCAGCTCGCCGTCCACACTCAAGACCCCGCGGGTGCCCAACTTTACACCCACCCAGAGCCTGAGCACACTGTTTTTATTTAAAAACCACGCACTGATGCGGACCTCATTCTCTGTGTATCCACACTTTTGCTTTCTGAGCGTCACTTTAATTTTGCTGTAGATTGCCATTTCATTTAGGGTTGTTTCCCTCCTTGCATGTGATGCTGCTGGCAGTGGCGCTGGCACCACACCACCCAATATTAGACTGTACTGAGATTGTGAAACTGCTACGGGTAGCCTGATGGGGCAGGGCTGGCACTGCCATGCCAAGCCCCAGGGCCTTGAGCTCAGTTCCTTGCCAGGTGGCTGTTCTGCCAGTGCGTGTGTGTGGATTTCCTTTCATGTGCCATGTGTTAAGCTAATGGACATCTCTTCACAGACTCCGAACGCAGTGTTAAGTGTGCAGAGATCTGAAGCGTGTTGTGTCCAGTGCTGCTAGGATTGCCTTTGGTTCTTCTTAACCTTTAATGGAAATGAGAAATTAATGGATGGGATAAAGCTCTGGCGTGGCACTTCTTGTCATATTCTAAAGATAAATCTGATGCCATTTTTATAACAAGAGTTCAGTACTCACTAAATGCAGCCATTTTCAATCCTGTTGAAGCTTCTGTCCACAAGAGATTTCTGCCGTGATCCCGTGGTTTAGCAGTCTGCCACACTGACAAGGATAAGATGGATTGGAAATAAATGAGTGGAGAGATAAATTCAAAGAAATTAAAATGGGACAATTAACTGAGCAAGCAGATAAGCAAAAAAATCAATAAAAGAGGTCATTGTAGTATGACACAGGATGTATGCCTGGCAGCAGTAAAAACAGTTTAAAGCCAAGAAAACCTGGAATGAGGAATGGCTTGGAAACGGTCAGGGTCAGATGAAGACCGCTGAGGAAAACGAAAAAAGGAATTCACCACAGTGCTAAGCGCGTACTTGACGTGAGTTCCTCTATTAAATCCATTTGTAACAGGCCTGTCTTTGGAATTCTTCATTAAAATGAAATATATATATATATATATATGGATATTAAAATGAAAATGGATTTAAAGAAGAGAGAAAAAAAAATGCAAATGTGTAGTTATAATGTAGGCCGTACTTTGTCATATTTTTGGATTTTTGACAGTAGAGTGGGCAGCAGTTAATGCAGCCTCTTCATGGATCCTACATCCAGTCCGCCTCCCGCTCATTATCTGTATGGACTTTGCATGTTCTCCCCGTGTTTGTGTATATCTGTTGGGTTAACTGGTAATTCTGAACTGGTCCTGTGTTGGTGTACACATGAGCAGGCCTGTGAATGGTAGGCGTCCGGTCTACGGCTGTTTCAGCCCAACGCCCAATGCTGATGGCACAAACTGAAGCCCCTGGCAAGCTTAGGTGGGTCTCAGAATGCATGTGCGGTGCCTGTATAAAGTATTCACCCCTTGGTAGTTTAAACATTTTATTTTCATGCAACATTCAATCAAATTGTATTTGATTTGGCTTTTTTTGACAGAGCAGCAGAAAAAGACTCTTTAATGTCAAAGGGAAAGCAGATCTCTGCAAAGTGCTCTAAATTAATTGCAAATATAAAATACAAAGTAATAAGAAGTAATTGATTGTATAAGTGTTCACCCCCTTTAAATCTTCACTGGTGCGGCCCACTGGTTTTAGAAATCCCATCATGAGTTCAGTGGAGATCACCTGTTTGGAGTTGAGGGGCTTCCATTGACTGTCGTCCAACGTGTCGGGGCCTGACCTGCACAATGAAGACAAAAGAGCACTCCTAGCAACTCAGGGGATGAGACACGTCAGGAAGTATCCCTTGGAGTCCAGTTAAACCAGTCGTGAAGAAATGGAGAGTATGGTGATGACTGGGGGAGGCCGTCAAGAGATCGCTGATAACCCTGAAGGAGTTACGAGCTACTGTGGCAGAGAATGGAGAGGCTGTGCAGACAACACCTGTTGGCCGAGTGTTTCAGACGCAACTTTATGAGAAAGCCGCTGTGAAGACAACCACAGGTGACATCTCGGCTACAGTTTGCCCAAAGGCACCTGGGAGAGCCTGACGTCAGCTGGGAGGATGTCCTGTGGTCTGATGAGACCAAAATTGGACTGTTTAGCCATCAGACTAAACACCGTGTTGGCCACAGGCCAAGCACTGCACGTGATCAGAAACTCAACATGTCCATAGTGGTGGCCGCATCATGTCGTGGGGATGCTTGTCTGCAGCAGGGAATCCTGGAGAACAACCTGACTTGAGTCTGCAAGAAACCTACGCCTTGGGAGAAGATTCGTTTTCCAGCAAGAAGACAGGAACGGCAAAAAAACAAAAAACGTGAATGTCCTGCACATTGGCGTAGCTGGCGGGGTGCAAGGGGGGACATCTGTCCCCGGGCGCTGCATCCACGGGGCACCAAACTGATGTTATGAAATTTTAGAATTAAATATTTTCCATTCTTAAATGCACTAAAAAGTAAATAAAAAACATTTGCATACTCGGTCCATCACTCCATCAGTATGAGGTTATCTGTTTCCTATGTTGTTTGTCTCTTTCTGATTTCGAAGCACGGATTAGTTCTATATACCCAACAGACAATAATTTATCCCCTCCACTACTCTAACATGCTTGACTCCCACCCAGAAACATTTTTGCCGTTATTAAACAGGTCACGCGACTGACGTGAGGCACTAGTGTATCATTGGCTAAGTTGTTGCCAACGCCATTTCTGTGTGCCAAGTGATTTGTGTTTATGTGTTTGATAGAAAATTGATTGGGCTGTGGTGAAGTATTCGAGTAGATGGCTGCAAAAGTCTAGACGTTTCCCCGTCATATTTTCATACGAATAAATTGTAAGTAATGCAGTTTTTATAAATATATAATTATTTTGAGTTATAATTTGCTATATACATTATTTAAAATCTTTTTAAAATTCGGAAAACACAAAAACTAATGACGGATTTCGATTTTACAGAACACGAGGCGGCGTTATCATTTTCGGAGACTTATATGAATTTTTTTTTCTTAAAATACTATTATTTTAAATACATTTTTTTAAAATTTTCTTTCCCTTCACCATTGCATTTTGGCAAACGGGAGGAGGCGCGAAATCTTCAGTTGTCCCCGGGCACTGAAAACCCTAACTACCCCTCTGGTCCTGCAGTGGCCGTAGCAGAGTTCAGATCTCGACCCAACTGAGAATTGGTGGCTGGCCTTGTAAAAGGGCTGTTCACTCAGGATCCCCGTGTAACCTCACAGAATTTAGTAAGAAGACTGGGGAAAATGACAAGAGTCCAGGTATGCAAGGCTGACAGAGAGCTGAGCTCACAGACTCGAGGCTGTCATGGCCGTCAAAGCTGCATCTACCAAGTGAACGGCGTGAATACTTAGTTGTGTTTTAATATCTGCAGTTAATTTAGATTACTCTGAAGAGATCTGCTTTCACAAGGTTCAGCATCAAAAAAGCCAACTTAAATCCACCGTGATTCAATATTGTATTAAATTAAAATGTGCAAACTTCCAAGGTGGTGAATATTTGGTGTAGTCGTTGTCTGTAGAGGCAGAATGCACCGTTCTTTATTTAATATCGGATTAATGAAGGGACACTTAATGATCAAAGAGCCCTTCTACACAGAAATCATAAGCGTGTATTAAAAAGCTTAGGTGGAAATCTTAAGTCTTCCTAAAGAAATGCAAAAAATAAAATAATAATCCTGCCTCAGAATTCTCTGCATGAGACCTAAAGAAGGCCGAGATGGCCACACCACGAGCCAGTGCAGGCGTTTGGAGGGCTGACGTCTTGTGCCTTTCGAAGCTGCTTTGTGTGCCGTGGTGATTTCTCGATTTGGATCTTGTCCAGGAATAACACACGTGGGCCCACTTGAAACTGTCGCTGCAGTGGGCTTGTTTGTTTATTTGGAAATTCATTGTGTGTCTGATAGGCGGCCTGCCAGCTGCGCTCGGAGATAATGTCATCCTGCTGTAATGGATGGCGTATTGTTGTCTGCCTGGTGCTTGGGCTCTTCGAATGGAAAAAAAAACAAAACAGGTTTCCTAAGAAGCTCCAAATGTTTCAGTGATTGTATCAGTGAAGGTTTAAGCAATATATTTGCTTAATCATGTGAAAACATGACTTCCAAAAAAATGTCTTTATTCCTAAAGTGATTTATTTTCCTTTTAAGAGGAACATTGTGTAGCAAGCTCTTGTGAAAAAACGAAGAAATCCCCCTCTTGAGCAGCTTCTGTCCCGTGGCTCCCCCATTTGCTCCTGCTTTGCTCCACGACGTCTTGGTCGGGTTGGTTGTGGTTCTGTGTCTGAAACCCCCGCCAAAGTGGCCTGTCCTAATGGACAGAGGGGGGCTTCAGGGCTGGGGCCTGGCCTTGAGCTGTCACTACTCGGTGCTTGGCGGTGTTTGGACACTCACTTGACTTGTTTGGTTTTTCTAATACTCGATTTACTACAAAATGGAGGAAGAAATGCGCTGGGTGAGCCATTACTCGGTGCACCTTGGGAACCGTGATCGATAACCAGGCTCTCTGTGCACATGAATGCTCTCGCAGACGGCCAGGACCCGATTATTGTTGAAGGACCGGAGGGTAGAAAGTTGGCTCAGGGCATTATTTCCCCCGGGACACTAGAGGGCAGCCCCACTGATTTACTGTGGCTACTCGGATTCCTGCAGAGCATGCTGGGAATTGGAGTTCTCTGTAGCACCTGTTGGGTTCCATGGATGCCACCAGTGAGATTTGTGGGACTGGCAGAGCGCTTCATGGCAGCAATGCCACCACACCTGGAAGTGCTGCCGGGCACGTGGAGCACAACCAGGTGCTCTATAAAAGGAGCCAGACGTGACTACTCCGGGAGCCAGAGTTGGGAGGGAGTGAGATGAGACTTGCTGAAGGAGGAGTGGAGGCGAAGCACATGAGAGAAAGAGAAGAAGAAAGAAAAGAAAGTGTGCTTTAGTGGTTACTGTGCTTGAGACTGTGCTGTGCAGGTGGGAAACTGGGGGGAAAGCGTTTCCCACAAGAAAAAAATGAAACAGTGTGCAGAACTTGTGCCCAGCGTTTGCTTGTGTCGGGTTAGGGCGGCCAAAGTGCCCTCTGCAGGCCACAATACCAAAGAGGCCATCAGAAACACGGCCCAGTGCTGAGGAAACATTGAAAAGTCAAACGGGTATGAAAGAGAAGCACAAAGAACACTCAGGAACTGCCTCCATGGCTACGAGGTGGACAGCATGTGCGTGTCCACCACTGATATCGATTGTTACAACTGAAATGACGTTAGCAATTCAGTATGCCTGCGTTACGCTCTCCATTCGCATGTCTTTGAAATTCATTGATTCATCTTGAACCAACATGTTCCTGTTATCTGTCTGCTCATTCATCTGTTTTTGATTTTATCATTTATCACAAGACCTATTTGTGTTGTTTATAGTTGCCATCATCTGGGACTCCTGTTGTCAGACTCCTGCTTTCCTGGTGAGACTCGCCACATTCGTTACTGGATTGGTCTGCTTTAAGCGTAACACACACACACACACACACACACACACACACACACACACTGATCCTATTCATGTAACTACGTATGAGTGATGCCCCCCTGCCAGTCACTTTGTAGTATTCCACTTCAGATTCCATCCCAGCATTGTCAGTCGCTCCCCAGTCACTCCCACTCTGCCCAGTACTCGCTGACTTTGGCACCAACAACGTGCGGACCCCTCTGGATATAACGCCAGACCTAAATGCTGCTTTGGCCTTCAAGAATACCGAGAACAATGAGGGCTGGCACACCTTTAGGTGACAGGCCACTGACTAACCAACTGACGGCATCTTACTTGTGCCACACTGGTCCTCTATTGGGGTGCCCCCCTCCTGATAAACCTGAAGGACAGAGAAAGTGGCGGCCCCCTCTACACCAGACGCCCTGATGTTTACTTACTTACTTCAATCACAATAAGAGACAATAGAGAAATGTGAGGTTTATATTTTAAAGAGTATCAGTCAGTGCCCGCGGGTGAGGTTTGAATTGTTGGCTTTATTAGGTTTTGATTTTCTTTCTTTCTTTCTTTCTTTCTAGATCAATTTTGATACAATTTGTGAATTTTAACTACTTGATCATACTTTCCTGAAATAAAGTTACATTCAAGAAGTATAATAATACCAGTAAAAGAAAGTATAATCAAAAAAATGAATAGCAAAGTGTGGATGTGCATAGTCTTTGAAAGCTTAATGAAAATCTGCGATGTCAGAGGTCAGAGGTGGATGTTGGCCTGGACGGCTTTTTGATTCAGTGATTGGCGTGACACACGAGTTACGTTCTCCGATATCCGGATGAAACGGCCTTTCTCTCTTTCTGACGTGTCTCAGATGTCACTTCTATTATCATCATTTCTCCTCTTGTCACTGCCTGACCCGCGAACATAACCTTATTTAAGTTAAAATGCATGTGGCACCAGGTGACGTTACACACATAGGACTGGCCAGTTATCCTAGTGATGGGTGGCTTTGACACTCTTAACACTGAGGACGATTTATTCACTGGCACAACAAATTATTCAGCAGAAGTGGGTCAAGAAACACTACGGGGGCTCCTTTATACCAACAGCAATACGTCTGCATAACACCTCACTGGGACTGAGACTGCCAAGTCAGAAGCTTTCGTTCTTTTTAATTTTCTTTCTTTTTAGTCATTCTGGTGTGTGTTAAGACTATAATGTGTGTATATTTATTTTATTTATTTATTTAAATTCTATAAAAAGCCAAATTTCTCCCTGAGGACAACGAAAGATCTATCTATCTATCTATCTATGAAGACAGAATGTACGATTATTGACCAAAAGGTGAGAATGCAGGTGTAATGAGATAAAATGCTTTCCAGGATCCTGTAAATCAGTCAGGTCCTTTATAGTTCATCATAGTTCATTCGACCAAGAAGAGTAATAAAAAAATATATAGGCAGTTTGCAGTTTCAAAAAAATGGTGATTTTATGCAGCAGGACTCTAGCAGATGCAGTTCTGGCAGTCGCATGACGTGATGTCATTGATGCGACGCTTTATAAGCTGACGTCACGGGTGTTGAATCGTCTCAGCCTGTGGATCTACTCGAGGTTACTGTGCATGTTGATGGAGTGAATTCCTGTTTTGAGATCTTTGGCGACTCCTTTTTTTAACTTTGGTTTTTGTTTAGCGTTTAGATTTCTTTGACTTCCTGGGTTTCTACTTGTTTGTCATTCGTCTCCCAGCCCATTTATTACTGTCATTTATTCGCTTTATAAGCTGATCATCTCAGCCTGTGGATCTACTTGAGGTTACTGTGCTTGCTGATGGAGTGAATTCCAGTTTTCAGATCTTTGGCACCCCTTCTTTGACTTTGATTTTGGATTTTTCTTGTGTAGACTTTGGCGACAGTTTCTTTGACTTCCTGGTGTTTGTCTCGTTTCTGGTCAGACTTTCAGTTCATCTCCAGGTCTGTTTTTTGTTCCAGCTTAGTTTGGGTGGGCAGAACACAAATAACCAAATAACTCCTCCTTTAGAGTTCTTTGCTTGCAGTGGAAAAAAAGTCTAATACTAACAATGGCAAGATGGATGATCTGAACAGCTTTTAGTCAGGACCTGCTGGGCAATCCATGCCGCTTTTTGTGACCCTCGTTTCATGATCACGTCTTCTCACAATACCAGGGATGTGTGTTGGTATTTTAACACCAAGCTTGTTTGTGAACTCATTTTGCTGAAGTCATTTTCTTTTGGGAAAGATGAACATCAAAACAAATGTTTCCACCACTATTATCAGGGTGGAAAGCGAGGACTTGCAGAGTCGTTCTTCTTGTCATGTCAGCTATGCTCCTCAAGTGCTGCAAGAGACCAGGAGGTGATGTTTCAAGTCCAAACCAAGCAGACAGCTTATTAAAGACCACAAAACATAAGAAACGGGGCTTAGCAGAGTGACAGATGGAAAAAGAAGACAAATCCAGAGTGAGGTCCTTTGGCATCTCCTGAAGGTTTGGAAAGGCGAGAGTCCAGCCAACTAAAAATAACCACAAGGGAAATTTGATCATTAACTGTTGGCCATTAAGGGTGGTTGACAAAAGCAAAATCTGCCTGAAGACCAATCCCAGCCGTCCTAAAGGGCTGTCACCCACCATAAAATTCACTAATGGTGGCAAATTGGACTCGGGTGAGCTGCATTATGAAGGTCACAGTCCGACATCATGAGCAGTCCTGGCTGCTGACTCCATTGTTCTTCTTAAATAGACTGCACTGCTGAATTCAAAAGACAAATCTTAGCAGGCATGTGTTTGTCCAAATGAACAAGACAAACGTTATATCTGCGTTAAACTACAGTGGGCCCAATGTGACACCATCTGCAGGGACAAATCCACGCTCACTGCATTGATGCTCATTGAAGGCTCCTGCTAGCTGAACGTTAGTTAGAGAGTTCCTGTACTAAAACCGACTCCTTTATACTAAAAAAGAGTCCATGTTTGTCATTTTCCATCTCTCAGTTGATTATGGTCCCATTGGCATATTTTATGACCAGCGGGGGCTTCTCTGCCCCTACGCAGAGTTTTTGGTGGGAGTGGAAAAAAAGTCACCTCATCTTTTTTGAAGTCTGGAGCTAACTATGGTGGCCACTGTCCCAATAAAGGGGTACCAGATATTAATGGTGCAAAAATGTTACATTTACAAAAAAAAAAAACAACATGGGGGCTTCCGTTCCAACCCAAAAATAATGTCCTATAAACCCCTACTCTCTCTTCTGTCTTTTTCCGGTTTTCTGTCGTGGCGATCTGCGCCACCACCACCTAATCAAAGAACCGTGATGTCCGACATTGATGGATTAAAGGCCAGAAGTCTACATGACCGTCATCATCAAGTCCTTCCATGAGAACCCTAAAAACAAAAAGGACTGATCATTTATGTTAGGTAGAATGCCTAGAGGGGGCTGGGTGGTCTCATGGTCTGCAATCCCTGCCGATTTTATTTTTTCTCCAGCCATCTGGAGTTTTTTTTTGTTTTTTCTGTCCTCCCTGGCCATCGGACCTTACTTTTATTCTATGTTAATTAGTGTTCTCTTATTTTAATTCTGACTTTGTCTTTTTTTCTCTTTCTTCATCATGTAAAGCACTTTGAGCTCCATTATTTGCATGAAAATGTGCTATAGAAATAAAGGTTGTTGTTGTTGTCCTGTCCGACCAGCAAATCCTGAAGTAGTTTGTGGTTCAGAGGCGACCCCACCAGAAGATGAGTGATGACCTCCATGGCGCTCTTCTCCACTGAGTGCTATAGAGCTGAATCTTTGGCCCTGGGGTTCGGTGTTCCCGGTTGGGAAGTCTTCATGTTACTTTTAGGGGAGCAGGTTGTAAATGAACAATGGGTGAAAAATCCCAACAGCCCACCCCATGGATTTATATAAAGTAATAAATAAACTATAGTATCCACAATGCTCCACCACATCCCATAATCCTCTGCTTGAAGAAATCACCCTTGATTATTTTAGGAATCATCTTCATTTATAGTTTAACAAAGCACAAACCTTAACACAGGACATTCTGAGTATAAAATAAACCTTCTGTGCGTCACAGTTAAAAGTGAACATTTCTTACATATCTACGTTAGGCCGGGTTCGTCTTCTAGCTGTGCTTCATATCTTTGTTTTATGTTGTTTTAATTCTTTTGTGTACGTCAATATTGTTTGTGTTTATTTGTATTCTTTCTTTTTCCTTTTGCCTGTTTATCAATGCCTTGCTTGAGTCCAATGTCTTTTATAGGTGGTGCCTCAGGAGGCGGGGCCACCTGCCATTCACCGCCCTATAAATCTGGAGGGATTTGTTTCAAATGTGCCCTGGGAGTGCGGAGTTGATTGTGCTTTGCTGCACCTTTTGTGGCTTTCTGGTATTTTTGAACCTTTTGCTCTTTTTTTTTTTTTTTACTTTGCCTGGGATACTCACTTTGGATTGCATTTGCTTTTTAGGCCGCTCCATTATGCCTTTTGTTTGACAGAGTTTGCTTTTATTCACAGACAAACTATTTTATTTCATAATGATTCTCTGAGGCCATTTTTGTTTCTAGTCGGGGGTGTAATGGTAATCCCTACCCCCCAGTGGGCAATGTTGGAAGTAATTATGGGACTTACGTGCTTTTGGGACTCCCAGTTCATGACAAGTAGCTCCTTATTTCTAATACAAACAAGTGTTGTTTCCAAAGGCTTTTTATACTTCATCCATTGTCCATTGTCCATTCAAGCCAATTGAGTTTTATGGTGGTGTGACTGGTAGAACCTCATCTGGAATCATTGGAGCTAAACCTAAACGGGCCGCTGGGCCTTCTCAGGTGGAACTCACCCACATGCACATGGCATTGATTCTGAGTGTCCAGTCAAGTTAACACAAACGCCTTGAAGATGTGTGAGGATGCCGCATGCGCAGTTTTGACAATCCACACAGATGAGCTTGGAATCAAACTCTTTGAGTCTCAACACCACAATGCTGCCCACCTATCATGTCCCACTCATATACAGTACTTGTCTGATATGAAGCTTAAACACGTCGATTGGGTGGCCCCATCTACTGTAAATACAATGCATGATTCAGTTCCGAAATAACTTGTGGTATAACGTGACATCTGCAGAAGCTAAGCAGTATCTGCCACCCTTTCTAACAATTTGAAGCAAGAGCTAAAGTGAGGGGTCCTCACAACCAGACGGGTGTCACTCAACTTCAAGGCTTACTGTTTAATTCTGGGGGTACAGCTGATGTCTGCAGGGCCGCTCGGATGGCACCGTGCGATGTTGTCCCTACTTCTGGCACCGTTTCCCTAGGAGGGGCCCACCTGAGGCAGGAGTCGGCCTTACAGGTGCATTTCAAACTAATATTCTGTGAAAAGAGATCACTTTAATGATACGGTGGAGGTAAGTGAACTTTACAAATTCTGTGAAACCCGGCGAAATGTGATCTCTGCCAATCATTGTAACGCAGGTCATAGGTGCGCCTTCTGAGGCAGCGCTGGGTGGGTGATTGGGGCTTTACTGACCGGTAGCTTTGTAGAAACTCGAAACGTATCGGGTTACGAGAATTAAAAGTCGACCTTCAGGACTTCTCAGCCTAATAAGATGTGGTTACACTGAGCCATAATTGAGTCTAAGTCAGCAGACATATTCAAAGTCAAATGATTATATATATATGTGCGTGTGTGTGTGTGTGTGAGAGTGTGTTTCAGTAGTGCATAAAATGTAGATATATAGATGTTTATAATGGCACTAAAATTTCATTTAGCAGAGATGCGTCATCAACATTTCTTAGGTTTTGCGATGTTACCTCTGAAAAGGTCGCTTTCAAGCGTTTAGCTTTGCAACAGGAAAATCAGTTCCTTTGAAGTATTTTCTTTACTGATGTTTGTGGCATTATTTTAAAATAATTGCTGCAATGTAAGGGCTGCCATGTAATGTTAAGTAGCTTGGAAGAAAATAAATGCCTTGGGAATAGCTGGGGGAGGGAAAGACAAAGAGTGCAGACGGAGAGGTTGTAGGGGGCTTGGGACACCAAGGGGCACTGGCAGTAGAGTGAAAAAACAAGAGAAATGGGTTGTAATGTTCGACGCCAAACTACTTGCACAAATTCTTGTTTTGTTCAAGTGGAAGAATTTCAGTCTGCCGTCTGTTGGCTAACTGAACGCAGACGGGGCCTGAGTTGCCTCGAAAGCTTGCAGATTGTAATCGGTTCAGTTAGCCAATAAAAATTGTCATATTGTTTGACTTCTCATCGCATCCATAATGGCTAACGTGGCACAACACCCTAGTGCTACACTCTACCCTCTAGAACTCAGTGGTGAAGCGCTGTGTATGACCTCATATTGGAACAAATTCAAGTGGTCCTTACACCCATCTGTTCAGAATTTTTTCAGAACCCTTTAAGGAAATTCTAAAGTAATCATGGCAGGCCAGTGATCATTGTTTTATTTTATTTACTGTTTTATCCTACAACGAACCGCTGCAGATGGGGCCCGCTACTCGAAATGTCATCTTTGGTTGAGGACTGGCCAGTTATCCTAGTGATGGATGGCTTTGACACTCTAACACTGAGGACGATTTATTTACTGGCACAACAAATTATTCAGCAGAAGTGGGTCAAGAAACACAACGGGGGCTCCTTTATACCAACAGCAATACGTCTGCATAACACCTCACTGGGACTGGGACTGCCAAGTCAGAAGCTTTCATTCTTTTTAATTTTCTTTCTTTTTAGTCATTCGGGTGTGTGTTAAGACTATAATGTGTGTATATTTATTTTATTTATTTATTTATTTAAATTCTGTAAAAAAGCCAAATTTCTCCCTGAGGGCAAAAAAAGATCTATCCGTAGTTTTATCCTACAACAAACCACTGCAGATGGGGCTCTTTGGTTGAGGACTGAATGGCACGCTTCCTTGATTGCTTTTGTCACACAAGTTTCCTTTGTTTGAGTTATGCTCTTTAATCATAAAAGGACGTAGCAGTGCCATATCATCTATTGTCGGCTTTGTCTCTCTATCGTCCTCAGTGTAAGCCCGGTTGCTGCCTAAGCACCTATAGTAAGGTGGTGGGTGGAAAATAAAACAGGCACATTGGGCAGACATCCGTAACGAGGACCTTTGCAGGGTGTGGTCTGTTGCCGTAATTCCAAGGGGGGCTTTCTCCATGGAAAAAAATGACGCTAATGTACAGTTGGGAAATGCCGTGAAAGGCGTGAGAAGGAGAGTCAGCACAACTTCTGCTAAAATAGTCTATCGACGGCCTCGCGCAAAGGTCAGAGTTCGTTCCCATATTTGGAGGAGGCCACAGAGGCGTCACAACCGCGTGGACTTTGTGAGGTGTCTGTGTCGAAGGTTTTTTTTTTGTGTTTGCCTACTGTATCTGGTATTGGGGAGAGGGGAGCATTTACGGATTCGGTTGCAGCCATTTATGTTTGTGTACTTTATAAGATGGATTTAATACAGTTATTTCTGCCTTGTCTGTCTCTCTCTGTCATTTCAGTGATATTATATAAAGTACACATTTTTTTTTACCTATCAATATTGCAGGAAGGGGTCCGAGGGTGGTTTAGGGTTGACCTGCTACCTTTGACTCAAATACATCACCATAAGGATGGTGACACATAACAAAGGGTTTAGTGTCATAAGGAATTAAGATAAAGAAAAATGTGCGGAGTAAGGCCGGCTTTAAATACACAGTAGGAGGGTCCCGTGTATGTATGTCCAGAGAGAGCATATGGCAGTATGACAGAGTTTACGTTAAATTCGGATCGATGGCTACTGCCACGGCCTTATTGTGATGGAGAGTTCCGTCACTAACTATACCTAAATTACTAAAGATTTCCTAAAGACGCTAACTGGCTGTGTGTCAACAGATACAGGTCACATTAGCGGACTCGTCCTATAGAATATTATGATTTCAACTTGAATGTTGTTTTATCTTTCAAATCCGTGTGATTAATTTGTATATTTGTTGAATCTGAGTACAACTCTCAATTACTATTTACCTCAATTACCTTAGGGTTAGGGTTAGGGTCAGGGTCAGGTGAAATCTGGGGCTCAAACTTGAGGCTGGCTTTTCACGCACTTTTATGGCAGTTACGCCTGCACGATTGTCCATAAATGGAATAAACCATTAGTTGTACAGGGAACAGAGATTAAATTTACAAAAGAATAGTAAAATTCTTGTATATTATAGTTATTTAAGTATCTGAATAAATAAATCGTTATTAGTTATTAAATTAAGCGTTGGGGGGGTTATTTTGATTTTTTCATTAAAGTAGAATAATTATTTGATTAATATAAAATTGTTTGCTCTGACAGGTCGGAGACAAAGGTATATAAGGAACTCCTAGAGGAAAGAATGGAGTTTTTAGTGAGAAGTAATCCTCAGTTTCGGAAGTATGACAATGTCCAAATATAGTATTTAATTTTATTTTAATATATTTTATATCTTATGTAAATATTTTCTTTTTAATGTTCAGTTATTTTGTAGGAGCACCTGTAAATAAAATCTTTGTTCACTAATGTGCTAAAAGTGATATGTCCATATTTTTGAGAATTAAGGTTTAAGGTTTCTTTATTTAGTTCTGTTTACACAAGAAAACATGAAATTTACCTTCTCAGTTGCATCTAATAACAGACAGAGTGAAATAAAACAGACAAATAGAAACAAGAAAGGTCAAGGTAAGGCAGTTAGATAATACATATTTACATAAAAAAGGTTACAAGATATACTGTATATCAAAACCTTAATCATTATCTCCGATATTTCTTATTGAAAAGTCGTATGGCATTAGGAAGAAAGGAGTTCCTGGAGCGATTTGTGTGGGTTTTCAAAGCGACTGTCCTTCCTGATTTACTGAACTTTAGTTCTACATGTAATGGATGTCTGTCGTCAGTTGAGATGATTTCCAGTTTCTTTAACATCGCCTGCCCTCTGACACACACACACTAGTCAAATCACCTACATCAGCCCCAATAACTTCGTAATCTGCTGGAGCTTTTTGGAGTTTTGGTTTGTCTGGCTATTAAACCAGGCAATGAAACTGAAAGTGATCTCAGACTGCGATAAAAGGACAACATGAAGTCCTTGTCTACTTTAAATAGTTTGAGTTTATGGAGGAGAAATAAGCGCTGGTTGCATTTAGAGAATAATTTTTTTGTATTTGTATTCCAGTTAAGATTTTTATCTAGGTTAGTTCCTGAATATTTATATTCAGTCACTATTTCTACCTCCTCTCCCTGAACTACAATAAGTGAACATACAGATTTCTGTTTCTTAAAAGCAAATTTCATTTCTTTGGTCTTTTTTACATTCAGAGTGAGGGAGTTTTTATTACACCAGTTTACCATCCAGTCCACTTGATTTGGATAGTGGCTTTCATCCTCCCCAGATATGCGTCCTAAGTGCAGGGTGTCATCAGCATACTTGATAATGGAGCAGTGGTCAGTAGCTAACTACTTAGCAAAGTAAAACACAATCATCTGTGACATTTGGTGGTAGCCGTGGGATCCCAGTTGTAAACAAGTCCGAAAAGGACAGATCTCTGGTCATAAAATCAAAGATTCATGAAGATGAGGTTTGGAGACAGTAGAGAAAGATGAAGAATATGAACAACTTAATGCACAGCACAGTCCAGGAGCAGCTTGCTCATCAGCTGTGGAACCTGCTCCAGAACTGGAGGTCGTGGCGTTGTTAAAAGAATTTCTTATTACACAACAGAGACAAGAAAAAGGTTTACTTTGAGAAGTTTGGTGATGTGAGTTGTACTCAAATAAATAAAAATTAATGACACGGAATTGAAGGATAAAACAACATTCAAGTTGAAATCATAATATTCCATAGGACGAGTCCGCTAATGTGTCCTGTATTTCACGTGTGCGTATGTTGATATATGGCGGAACCTATAGAAAATGATTTGTTAAACTCGGTGTCCTGGGTCTGAACCCAGAAGGCTGCAGCAGTGAGCTACTGTGTCAATTGATATAATTCAGATTTCATTCAAAGAACTGTAATCTTTTTCTCTACCCGTTCACAATGGAGCTAATGCTCTTAACAGCATTCGTTTTCCTTTTCAGTTCAAGCAGAAGTACCTAAACACATTTTTAAAAATGTAGCATTTTGTTAGTTGTATGAATTCACTGTTCACCTTTGGCTATTCCCAATCCAAGCTTGACGTCACTTAACAGACCACCTTTTGAACAACAACAACGCTCTCTCGAGTCCACTTCTGCTGTGTTTGGTTCACTTCGGTGAGCTTCCATGATGCCCATTTTGCTCAGACTTTGCCCTGAACTGCCATTCTTATTCAGTATAGCCATGAATACGAGGAGTTCTTAGTTGCACAACCACTGCGAAATTCTTGATGATTTCCTGTATTTAGCGCTTTTTTTTAGTTGTCAGTCCCTAGAAGAACATTGCGTTGGTGTTTTACCGTATTTCAAGCTCCCCTGCCCCTCCTTTCACTTCAGTTTTATTCAAATAAATGTTTTCTCGGATATCACATTAATTTAAACCTGTGCTATGCTTAGCCAGTTTGTTGTAATTTTGGGGAAAACTGCTGTGGCGTTAACTTAGGAAACATTTTGATAACCCAGAGTTCTTATTTATATATTTCTCTTCAAATTCTGACTCCTGTTATTTATTTCGGGTGTTGGGCCTGTTGGGTTGCTCTGCAAATCTCGTGGTCAATGGGAAGGGGTGGACAAGGAGTAAGAAGCCTCTTCTGTCAGCTCGCCACGATGCTTGATATGCCCGACGTACAGAAATCTGTGGGTGTGATTCTCGATGGTAGTCCTTCACCAATTCCGTCTTCCACCGATGATGTAAGTGTGGATATTAATTTCTTGCTTTGAGTAGCACTTTGTTGTTTTCTTTTTTGGTTTATGATGCAACTCTTCGTTGTCTACTTGCTAACTTTTGCAGATTTCAAGTATTACCGCAACCACCCATCAGCCCATCTGTTTGCTTGTGACTTCATGCATTGTGACGGTGCAGCATCCTACTGTTTTGTTTAAGAGAAATGTGATTTTCTCCTTTCAGAGATTACATCCATACTTTTGTGGTTGGCTTTTTGGAATTCTGATGAGCGGGCCCTATGGGTCTGTAGGCCAACATGCCTGACTGGGGCTGTGGGACACCCGCTATGCTACTGGTGATGACGTATCCTCTCAAGGACAGAGCAAGAATAGAAAGTAAATGAGAAACAGTAAGGAACTAAAATTGTTAAATGACATATAAAACAACATCAGAGGGCCTCTACCAAGTGTACGCCATTCTAAAATACTCAGCCTTGAACCTTGAATTAAAAGCTAAGACTGATGGGACTTCTTTTGGGTGAGGTGGTGCCAAGTCTAGGTGTCCTGAAGTTAATGCTAGTTTTGGTAACTCTTGGGTAGATCTTGATGTTGCCATGTACTGTATGTTCTAAAGTCCAAGCAGTTATAAATTCATTACCAACTTCTGCTCATTAAGGTCATTATCATCACGTGAAATTCTTACTTGCATGTGCTAATCAACATGCAATGTGTCATCACTCTCTGGCACCATGTTTAGTGAATGTAACAAAATTCTGCGCTAACAAAGACTTTAAGATCAACTCTGAACATATGGCTGCACTTTCTAGCTCCAGCTGTGGTCCTCTCTGCTGTCTTTTGAATGAACCGTAAGCTGACATGCTTGCCAATCTAAAGTCTGTGCTCCTTGGTACTGCCAACTGAGGCACCTTTCACTAGAGGGCTGCCAGTGATTGTGAGGAGCTGGATGTTTTTGCCCATTATTTGATTTTGGCCTCTATTTGCCAGGGTGACAGACTTCACTTTCCATGATGGTGCTTGTAGTTCTCACTTCACGGTCTCCTGAGTACCTCTCTTGATTTATCCCATCAGCATCTGTAGGCCATGGCGCGTGAACTTGGAGCAGATGCCTCACTGCAGGCTCACCCCAGCATCACACTGACTTCCAGATGGCACGCCTCACATGATGCCACCTTAGTCTAGACACATCGTTAGTTTCTGCTTGTATTGTGATTGGTAGCAAAGGATAGCCAACTGGCCTGGATTACCTGGGGTTTTTCTTTGTCTGCGTCTCTCAAGCCTGCAGAAGAATAGTTTTATTTGCCCAACGACACCCCAGTCCTCTCATTTTTCATTTGCTTTCTTCTGTGGGCTCATCTTTGTTGTTATTGTTTGTGTATTGCGAGCCGATCTGCCCTGAGGACTGAGCTCAGACACCCGGCCGGTCGCTGTCTGTGTGTCGTCTGCAGATTCTCCCTGTGTCTCTGTATGTGTTTTAGGTTAAATTAGCTGACTAAACTTGGCTCTTATGTGTGGTGGCACACGTGCTGTAATATGTGCTTCCACGGAGTGCCGGCACATCCAGAGGTGGTGACTGCCTTGCAGTTCACGTTGGCTCCCTAAATTTGAATTAGGAAGGCTTAGAAAATGGATGGATGGGATAAAATTACAGTAGAGAAAAAATCCGAAGACTGTGGCACATTTGGAATTCTACTGTTGTAAAAATGACATGAGGAAGAGATACTCGGGGATGCAGGTTCAGAACGGGAGTTTGGCTAGAAATAGTCCAACTGAAAACTGACATATTTCTACCAGTGTAGCTGAACCCTAACCACATATAGTAATGGAAGGACTATGGGGGTCGATATCTGAAGTTCCTCAGTACAACAGATGGCAAAAGGGGGCCCTGCAGCGCGGCACTCATAAAGCGTAATAATCAGGAGACTTGCAAGTTGCATAACCCTAAAAGTTGGGGAGTAACACGGACCCTGGGGGACCACTGGGTGGGGTTGCCATGAGGGCTCTAAATTCCAGTCTTCCCTGGATGGAGTCCTTCAACAGCACCTCAGAGTCCACCAGATTTAGATTTAGATGGCTGGTGGACAAGGATTCGACTTGATGGAGGAGATGAGGCCAGAGGGGCAGCATGCCAAAGAGACTTGCTAGGGTTTTGTGGTTTGATAAATTGTTTTCCTTCTGTTCCCTTTGTTTTTTCCTTGGTATTTATCAGTTGTGGTTTTGGTCATTGTTTTTTCATTTGTTAATTTCCTTTTTTTACTGTGTTCTTCTTTAACTTTAGTTAAGTATCTTTTATTCCTGGTAATTATGCTTTTGTTTTGGGGACCAGGACCCCAAGTTGGGTAGTAACAAGTTACATTTACTCCGCTAAATTGGGCAAAACTCAAATCGTTACTTTTTTTCCATTAGATACGCTATATTTTTGCCAGAGAGAAGCCGCCAGTGGATCTACTGCATGACTGTTTCACCAATTAGACGTAGCAACAATAATCGCAAGACTCCATTTCACAAATCAGACGTAGCCATGCAGTCACATGACCACACACAAACTGTGGCGGCATGGCGGCACAAACTCCGCACAGACAATACAAGTGGAACCTTGGATTGCGAGCATAATTCTTTCTGGAAACGTGCTCACAATCCAAAGCACTCATATATCAAAGTGAATTTCCCCATAAGAAATAATGGAAACTCAGATGATTCGTTCCACAACCCAAAACTATTCATATAAAAATGATTAATACAAAATATAAAGTATGTACATAAAACAAATTAACCTGCACTTTACCTTTGAAAAGAATCATGGCTGATGTGAGTGAGTTTCTAAACTCTGGGATTTCACCCAATGGGACAACATGTGAAAGAGCGTCCCAGAAGTGACCGCAGGCACCCAGCGCTGTAGCAGTTCACCATAAAAGCGAATCCGAAAAGATCGTAGTAATGCTATAAGCACCTGCCGTTGATGGGCGATACAAGGAACAAGGAACATTATAAATGTGCAGGGCACAGTATTACTTGGCCATTAACCTGGGCATGACCCTGCCTGACTGCTGTGTCTGTGTATAGGAGAGTGGCAGATCCCGCTACAATAAATAAAATACTCTTACAATAAATAACCACACTGTTCCTGTTTCAAGCTGAATAAAGATGGTGTCGCTAAAGTATTGAGACTGAGCTTCGTGTTTTGGGGTGCAAGACGGGGACTCACGTCACAGCACACACACACGTGGTCACAATGCTGTAGTAAACAGTATACGCTCGTATGGATGTTGACTATATGAGTGAGGCACGCCGACTGATGATTGCCCACAATCCCTCAACGAGAGAGAGAAGAACCATCAGCTCATTTGTGATCATGTGACACTTGGCAGACAAAGCGTATATATGGACTACTTGTATTGCAAGACCTCGCTCGTTTATCAAGTCAAAATTTATTACAAATTTTAGCTTATCTTTCAAAACACTCACAAACCAAGTTACTTGTAATCCAAGGTTCCACTTGTACATGAAAAATGAGAGCCAACTCCTGCTGAAGTGTAACTATCTCTTCACTGAGTGAAGAACAAGCACGTTTTAACCAAACCTGCACAGACACAGACAGTCAAGTTAAAGTGAGACTTCTTGCACTTGTACAAGCTGCCATGTTCTAATGTTATTTTCTATCAGTGTGCTATTTGGAGGGCAAGTGAATATGCAGTATTATACTGTCAGTGTACAGCAGGGGTGCCCACACTGTTTTCGGCTTGCAAGCTATTTTTAAAATGACCAGGTTAAAATGATCTACCTACATTAAAAATATATAGGCTTATAGGCTAACTAGATCACTTAGATAGCCGGAGTTTTGCAGTAGCTCGCGCGTTTGATTGTGCGTGCGGGATGACCAGTGTGTTAGAAGAAAAGAGATCTCAGACTGGCCGCCCTGTATGTCAATCAAGTGGCAAATGCCATAGGGAGGATATATGATAGACTAACATTTTAAAAAAAATTTTTTGAATGCAACATGATCTACCTGCACTACCTTTCCGATCTACCGGTCGATCGCGATCAACGTATTGGGCACCCCTGGTGTTCAGTATATCTTGTCACTGTAAGAAGTTTGCACTGTTCAAACATACATGTTACCTACTGTAGGTATTGGCTTCAAAAGCTTTGTTGTGAAAAACTGAGATTTGGAACTATAAAGATGTTATTTATTTTTACTTATTTTTTATTTGATTATTTGGAAATAGCAGAATTTGCACATTATTTTATATTTTTGTCTGTCTTATTACAACATTTTTAAAAAATGAATCATTTGTTATGATCAAACAGTTACTCAGTACTTGAGTAGTCTTCTCACCAAGTACTTTTTTAGTCTTACTTGAGTAATTTTTTGGGTGACTACTTTTTACTTCTACTTGAGTAATATTATTTTGAAGTAACGCTACTCTTACTTGAGTACAATTTTTGGCTACTCTACCCACCTCTGCCAGGACCCTGAAGTCCGATACAATCCTCATTAGGGCTGCACTCACCTGAGGATTATTAGAACACGTGTGCCCACTGCCTGTTTGCGGTGGCATTGGCTCCTTTGTCTTGCTGTGTTCATCTGCTCGCTTTTGTGCTTCTCTGTTGTTTCTTTAACTGCTTCTGTAGGCCATTTTCTGTTTTGGTTTTGTTGTTTTTTTTACTAAGCGTTTTTGAGATTTGATTTGGAATTTGTGTTTTTGAGTATTTTTTTGTAATTTTTTTATTTGATTAATTAGAGATTTGTAGAGGCCAAGTGTTTGACAGTTTTAGCCTTGATTTGATAGAGATTTGATCGAGGTGGCGGGTGAGGGGGTTTGAATAGTTTTGCAAGTCTCTGTTAAAAGATATATAGGCCAAGTTTGCTTTTCGATATTCTCCATAAATTAAAAAGAAAAGCTTTTTTGTAATCAGATATTTATAAAATCACACACGTTTGGGGGTTGAGGTGGGAGTTGTAAACAGAAATGAGGATCAGAGCTGCCACCCAAGAAGACAGCCTTTCAGCAAATGTTTTTTTTTTTTACACCATTATGGGGTACTGAGAATCTCGCCACTTTCCAAGGTTACAGGAGGGTTTGATATGCTTGATATTCCTTTAATGTTTCCTGGTTGCTTAGATCTGAGAAAAGAAATTCCTTCAAAAAGCTCAGCTAGTAATGAGCTGCATAAGTCAACTCCCCAGTGGAAATGGCAGCCCCAGCTTCTAATACAGTGTGGATGCCTGTGTGTGACGTGCGGCTGCTCAATTTCCTCTAATAATGTCCTCTGTCTTAGCCTCATGGTAGTTATGTGTCTCTAGTCCAATCCTTTAGGTCATGGAGCCCTTATTCTGAGACAAAGTCTCTCTGCTAGAAACAGTCCTTTGATGGGACCTGCCCAGGAGTTGCATAGGAACTTCATAATGGAAGTGATTTATGTAAGAAGTAAGAGGAGACTGTTTGGTCCATCAAGCTTTTTATTCTAGCTGAGCCATCCTAATATGTTATAGGGAAATTTTATAAAAACAGTTGTTGTGGATTTTCTTTTAAAGAAGATCTGAGGTAACTGGACAATGGTGCCAGGTAAATCCATTTATTGAACAGATCCGAGACAGCAGGCCATGTGAACAGCTCAGCTCAAAATGCAGGGATAGCCAAACTTACAAAGACTGAGAGACTCTGCGCAACACACAACACACCAAATACTATACACGGAAAATCACATCACTAGGACAGTTTCTCTCTCGCTCTTTCTCTGATCCCTAACTGGCAGCTGGCGGAGGCGGTTAGCCACACAACCAGTACGCCGCTGTGGGTGCCGCTTCATCACGATGGTCCTGGCTTGGTTCAGGTTGAGTTGTCAGATCTTCAGATCTTCCTCCACTTGTTTGGTCCACATTTTGTAGGGCACAGTCTGTTGTATCCTCTACTGGGTGGGTCGCTGTCTCCAGAGGAGTCTGTGTGGTAGACTCTTCGTGTCCTTGCTGCACACGGGGCCTTCACTGCTGGATTTGTTTGTCGATGGTTGGTTGCTGTTGACATCTTGCCCAAATGGTTTAATTGGTGATGTGATTATAAAGTGAGACTCCCAGGATCTGTCACAGACATCACATTTGGAATACCTCAAGTTTGTTCAGATCCAGTTTGAGCAAGGTCCATGTTTCTGAACCATAAAGGAGGATTGGCAAGATCAACGTCCAGAATAGGCAAAGTTTGGTCTTCATGGAGATATGGGTTCTCTTCCACAGCCACCATATATTAACCAGAGACTTTTAACTTGTTACGTGATTGGGCTGGTGCCATCTTAGGATGTGGCTGTCAGGAAACCTTAGTTACACATAAAAGATGTTCTCCTACAAAGTTAAGGTTTCTGTTTCAACTCCATGACAGTTCCTTTATTCCAGATACTCACAAATCTTTGTGCAAAGAAGTGCTTACTGGTTTCTATCTTAAATGTGCTTATTATACACATAATTTAATGTTTGCATGACAGAATTCTGCAGATCAGCTTTATTCATGTTGTTAAATTTGTAAAAAATGAGCATTGGCATCCTCTGATCAAGATTAGAAAGGTTCCTTCTTCCTTAACCTGTTAAAACTAGGCCTGCCATTCTTCCAGATTCTCTTTTGCACACAAGTGTTTCATCCCATATCCACGTTTCACTTTCATTGTTTTTTTTTAACCAAAGGCCATATGAAGATATTAGCCCATTTTCAACTGGAGCCAAACTACTAATTACATGTATGGTGTGAAGAAGAAAAGGGGGGCAAAATAAGGGTTTTAGACCTCCCGGTATCCCAATTAATTATTTGAATAAAAAGGGCCTGCATTCAGTAAAATCACACAGAAACAAAATGGATGGCTATGCCGTTCTGGTATATTGCTGTGAATGCTGTCTGCAGTTAAGAGGTTAAGATCCATCTCGTCCAGAGGCTAGTCCTTGAATGAACCCCAAATTCCAGGTATGTCTCCCTTAATTTAGCTGGTGGTGTAGGACTTCTCGTCCTGGAAGTGGTGTCACTGCTCCTTCTGTGCCTTGTCTTCTGCTCAATGATGGGGAGAGGAGAACATGTGAGCAACCGAGATACCCTTCCTTCCTGAACTTGGTTCTTTACATTCGTGTGACTCAGGAGGCAATACCCTAGTATTTGTGCCGGACAATGGTTTCATTTTTAGTTTCGGATCCCTATCCCAACAGATGGGATGTGTAAAAACGTCCTTTGCATGAGGTGGGCTTCAGCATCAAGAGGCAATGTGTCTGGTCAGCATGGCCTTCAGACCATTCAAACAGGAACAGATGGGAGACAAGATGAGAACCTAAAAACTAGGGAAACCAAATGGTATATACTTTCCATTATCTTACTTTGTTACCACTAATAATAAAAATGTTGTTTTACATAATGTGAATTAAGTATAAAGGAATGAGGAGAAGTGTCCATCTAGAGGTCTTTCATATGAAGCTGTAGTCCTATCAGTAGGATATAAAATGGACAGATGGGCACACAATGCAATAGAGTTGATGGAAGAAATGGTTACTATAGCAGTACAGAAGCATCACCAATGCCACAGAGAAGAAACCAGTTTCAGCCTCTTTTCATGATGGAAAACTCCTTCATTCAGCAAGTAATTAGCATTTATATATAAGGTGTGAGGAGGAAAGTGTAAAGCACCTGTTCATTTTCTAACTGGCTCATCCAATGAAGGGCTGCAGAAAACTGGTGCCAGAAACCCTGGAGACCAGGTGGGAGTCAACCCTGGACGGGACACCTGCCCATTGCTGTCTATACACACACACTCCCAATCAGCCATGCTAGGCCAGTTCAGAGCATCCAGTTAACTGAACCTGCAGGTCTTTAGGATATGGGAGGAAAGTGAGAGTAGCCAGAGAAAAAAACGACACGAGGAGGTCAAAGAAACGCTGGAGGCTACAAGGACAGGTGCAGGCCTGCTTTCATAGAGCACTTGTCAAACTCTTAATTAGGGTTACAGGGAATCCAAGTTTATCCTCTCTTTGAAAAACAAATAGAAAAAAGTAAAAAAAGCTAATAAACAATATTTTAAAGTCTGCACATTGGCTGACTTTTTATCAATAGCAAGCTGTTGATCCAAACACTGGCCTCATTATTTGAAATTCCTAATGTGAAAAAGCTAACAGGATTATTGGAACTTTAATGAAACAGTATATTGTGCGCCAGCCGACGGATTATGTGAGTTAATTCTGTAACCCCCTTTGCCGAGTTCCCACACTTCATTCATGGAACAGGAAAAGTGTCTGTCACAGATTCCTGGCCTGATCTGCTTGCGCTACCTTATGTTTTACAAGACATTTCTCCCATCTTTGTTATTAACAGATTCATTGTGATTCACTAGAGCTTTGAGGTGAATTGTGGGGAAGAAAGAAGAAAGAAAGAAAGAAAGAAAGAAAGAAAGTAGATGGCTTCTTTAGCATAACTTGTAGTATCATGCACTAACATAATATTATTTGTATGAAAAATGAACAATATGAATTACACACTTCCATGCATTAGCTGCCTAATCCTTCCCTTTTAAGCACCAGTTCCTCATTTTGTAACCCAGTAGCCTGGCACCATATCCAGAGTTAGTTTCAGGCTTGGTTCAACACTCTGGCTGTCCATTACTCCCAAACAGATGTCCCCATGTTGTTGTGTTAGTCTGTCACCTGAGGTCCACTTTCACATAACGCAGAATCCCAAGTCTTCTGTAAATCAGCGTCTTCTCCGGGACTAACATAAGTGCTTCCCAGTCTCCTGGAAATTGCTCTTCTCCTCAACTTGAAACCCAAAGAGTGCCCATTGGACTGGAAACCTAAATGGGGACCCTTATAAGGGTGCCCATCAGACTGGAAACCCAAAAGGGGGATGTCTCCCAAGGGAGTCCATCAGACTGGAAACACCAAGAGGGACCATGACCCTGACACCTTCAATTCATAGAAGCTCCCCTGCTTCCAGCACCCTGGTACCTTTACTGCAGGTTCCTCCTAGAGATGCACTGGTTGTAGACTTTATATACATATTATTATCTGCTTTGTCTTATTGTACTTGATGAAAGGTGCAAAATAAAATAAAGATTCATTGATGGCATTAACCTTAGCTGGAGTGGATGCAGTTGTTGCTCATCACATTTCCACTGAATCTCACTTTGCCCGATCGTCATGTTTCCTTTGGTTTCAGCTCAGTGTTGCTTGCTTGAGTGCTGAGCTAGATGTGAATACAAAGCATCACTGCAACAGGCCCAAAAGTAAAAGGCTGTAAATTTATTTCACACCAAAGGCTTGGGTCATGTAGTCATAGCTGACCAACTCTTCTTTGCTGGTGGTGTGGAGACCTCACACATACTACAAAGTCTTTCTGTTCTGTCAAATCCTGTCAGCTGACTTGTTAAGAAGACTCTTGGATTCTGGCACTGACCTCTGTGATCAGCCTGTCAGATGGGTTTACATGGAAATTAAACTCTTGCTTCTTCCCCTAGTTGAACCAGAAAACACTGGAGAAAAATGTCCATCAAGAGTAATATTAAGTAGCCTGTCTGGAGCCTTAACATGACTTATGCAGCCAAACTGGGTCAAACTCATGACTGTCATGGGCAGCTCACAAAGGTTTTGCTGTTGTGATTAAGTCCTCATTAACCAATCAATTTCTCATAAAGAACACAGCAAACATCATTAGAACACTCTAGATGAGAACAGGCCATTCAGCCCAACAAAGCTCGCCAGTCCTATCCACTTATTTCTTCCAAGAAAACATCAAGTCGAGTTTTGAAAGTCCCTAAAATCTTACTGTCTACCACACTACTTGGTAGTTTATTCCAAGTGTCCATCATTCTTTGTGTAAAGAAAAACTTCCTAATGTTTGTGCGAAATGTACCCTTAACAAGTTTCCAACTGTATCCCTGTGTTCTTGATGGATTTTTAGGACCACAGGGAGGTAGAGCCTCAGCAGGCATCACTGCATACAGGGCCGGACAGATGCCAGTTCACTGTGGGGGTCACTGGAATACCCAAGAAACAGCCATGAAGCCAAGAGGAGACCATGAATGGCCAGGTTTTAAGCCCATGTCCCATGAGCTGCGAATCAGCATCATCTTATCATGATTACTGTATATTGAAGGCATCTTTAACCAAGATCAGGACGCTTTCTTTTTACAGTTGAAGCACAAGCAGTTGAAGGAACTCACTTTGTGTTACACAGCAAGTGTGAATTCCTAACTGTGCCACATTCCCTGTCCACCATCTTTGTTACAATAATTACAAAGAAAATAAAACCTTTGGTACACTTCAATATTTTCCATCAGTCCATCGATCCACTGTTTAAGCCTCAGACCAATTATAAGTTCTCATATTCAAAGCCTAACAGCACAAGGAGCCAACCCTGGATGAGGGTTCAATTACACACCCACACTCATTCTTCAATGTCATTTAACATATTGTAGGACTCCCTTTAGTCCAATCAGTCCTCCCTGCTCTTCTTTCATCATAGGCTTAGAGGGAGACATGGCCTGCTCATTTGGGATGCACTCCATTCTAAGACCCACATAACACGTAACTGACAAAGTACAGCCAAGTGCCATCCATCCTTCAGTTGGTGCTCATGGCCAGACTCCCATTACCTCAGCTGAGCTTTATGCCTGTTGGAGGTCACTAAATGTCCACCAGTGTTGCTGCATGGGGTGTTTTGTACTGGACTGTCAGCCTCGAACATCTCACCACCTTGATCCAGAACACTATAGCGCCTGTTGTGATCTTATTTGGTGCCAGTTACAATATTTTATTTAAATGTTTAAATAGTATGGGCATTTATTATTTATGATCTTTTACTTTGATTATAATTTATTCCATGGGCACCATCAATTTTGTGTATGAATTTTCCCTCGTGCCGCCATGTTGTAGCCAAACATGCCCTGTTAAATGAGGTATTGTGACATTGCTCACACACTATAAAAGATGAAGGTGCACAGCTCTTCTCATTGGTCAAGTGTTTGAAAAAATACAAACAATGTGTGAAGTGATAGTTAGGGAAAGGCTTCTGGTTATCGTCAGGGCCTCTGGGCTTTGTTGTTTTCCACTTTGATTTTTGCTTGTCATTTTGAATTGAGACACCCTAACATCACAAGACTGTTCCAGCTATTTTAAGACAGAAATTTCATTTACACAACCTTAGCGAGTTGGGAACAGTCACAGCGCGCGTCCGTGAAGCTAGTTGTGTAGTTTGACATCCTCAGCAGCTCAGTCCAACATCTGAGTCTCACCTCAACAAGGTACCCCAAGTTTGATTTTGTGTTACGTTGTGGGTGCGAGTTCTACGTGTCTGACAACTGACAACCAAGGAACATCCACCCATAAGTGCAATGCGTTGAAATGCAGCTACAAGGAATAAGGAACACAGATTTCACAAACAGAAGAGAGGCTTGTCTGTCTGATGTCTCATGTTTTATATATCACCATACATTATAAAAAAATGAAAAACATACAGCATGACTGTGGCTGAACTCAACTTTACACAGGCATTTGCTCTGTCAGGCAGCACGTGAGTGGGTGGCTGTAAAAGGGGTAGACCCGTGATTCTTTGGAAATGTGCAGGAAAGTCATCACACAGTTGCATAATTTAACATTACCAGCGATTTCTAGTTAAATCAACTGACGTCCAACGAGATCAGAAACCTCAAAGCTAAATCTGATGTCTCCTCTGACTAGAACTTGTATAATAGATGCTTGGGAATTTTTGATCTCCTCGCTCCTGACCCTGACTGTTTTCTGATCTCATGCCTCTTTAATCATTTTTGGCCTTTTATCACCTCCTTTTATTGGCTTGTTAAACACCGTCTGCCATTTTCTTTCTGTAGACAAACCTTTTATCTTTCTCAGGCCCAAACAACATCTTTAGTTCCTGAATGTTGGGGGATAAAAGCCCTCAGAAAAGCCCTCTGTAAAGAATTTGGAAAGATTCTACACCATGTAACAAAGACTGCACTTATTCTTCAACTGTGGGCATGCATGGCAGTGCCAAGATAGTCAGAGGGGTCATTGACTGTTGTAATGAAGGGCAGGCTGTCAGGAGGAGATCTGGGAGTTTTGTCCACGTAAGTAAACTTGCTGTGAATATAGGGCGCAGTTCCCAGGAGATGACGCTTTTTACTGTTTCTAGTGGTTATCAGTTACTTAAAGCCTCTCATGCCATTTGGCGTATTAGGCACCAATTTTTCTCCACAATTCGTGATCAGACATGGCACTCCCAGCTTCTGTCCAATCAATATTGACTGCTTTGAAGGGACAACCCTACTTTTGTTTTCCATTTCATTGCTGTCTTGGGGATTTGGTGGTCAGGTAGTCTGAGGACTGGCCTGTCAGGAGCTTTTATTGACCAATGACTGTGTCGTCTAATTTGGGTTGGCCACACCAATGCAGTACTTCATCGCTGGTGATGCAGTCAAGGTAGATGATGCTGAGTATTTGTCGAAGTCACTGTTGGTGGAACACGTTAAGTTGATAAGCACTGCGCTTTGTCTTCATCCAAGTCTCATAGGGGTGTTAAGTTGTTGGTAACACGATGCTGTTATAAAGTTTCAGCTTAACCATCATCGTTTATGGCCACTTATGCGGCTTCACCTATCTATCAGCATACGTCCTCATCTGCACCTCTGCTCCTCGTGGTGGTGCTACCCAGATACTGTAGGTGAATTCCGCCACCTTGTTTGATTTATTGCCATAAGTTTGTCTTCTTATTGTTTAGTCGTAGACCGATCAGGTCACCCTCTTGTTTGAGCAGGGTGGTAACGTTTTATACCGCTGGTTGTGTCTTGGCCAATAGCGCCACATTGCCCGCTCTCAGGTAAGGTCAGAATAATCAGTCAAGCTAGACAGCGCTGAGGTGCCAACCTTTACATGGGGTTTAATAAGTTAAATACGTTTAATAAGTCCATCCCATTAGGGTGGATTGTAACACTCACAAGTCATGTGCACAAAGCAAGAGCCAATCCCAGTTGGGGGGCCAGTCCATGATGTGATGCACAAACGGAAACTGGGCCAGGGTAGAGCTGACAATCACAGCGTCATGCACATCTCGGCTCTTGTCTACCCGATGATTCTAAACTGGAGAACAGCAAAGAGGAGGTCTCAGTCTCATGATTTCGTTCAGAGTTACCAGTCAGATGAATGTTCCCAGTGGTGGGCTGCTGCTGCTGCTGGTGTAAAATAAAGAGGATTAATATAATTAATGGATTATTTTGTTGTTGTGCCTTGAGAATTGTTGGCATACCATTAGGCTTCTTACACTTGTTTTGGGCAGCAACCTTTAAATCTGAATCATAAGAATGCGGACATTACTCATTGTATTTCTCAGTACTAAGCATTTGATTAAGGAAGTCATGAATCTTTAACCAAAGTCAGCAGAAAACAAAAAGGAAAAAATGCAATATTGTGCTTAGATTTCATGGTGCTTTGGACAACATGGAAGTTCCATGCTTAGCACAGATGCCTAGCACTTCTGTGCTCCTGTGTTCAGACCTCAGCCTCAATGTGTAAAATGTACACGTTCTCCAGTGTTAGCACAGGGCAGGTCCACCGTTTCATCTCCCATATCCCAAAGATGTCCATGTTAGGTTAAATGGCAACTGCAAAGGATGGCAGAATTTTTCACACTTGCCAAGAACTAAGGACAAAACAAAAGTGTTTTCAGTTAATACGTGCACCTATAATGTCTACAGGCTAGCCTTTCAGTATTCTAGAGCTTCGCTTTTTTGGGTAGAGGTTTCCCTTCTGGCTGTCCTTTCTCTTCAGCTGAGTTCAAAGGTAACTAAGATCCCTCTATCTAAAGTTAATATGGATAAATAATGAAGACAATGCATCCAAATGTCCTTAGTGGCCAATTTCTAGTTGGGCCCTTGTGGTGGGGCCGAACTGGAGAGACCCAACTACAAAAAGAAGGCACTCTCATAGTCAGAAGCCCACGTCATCCCAAGGTGGAGGGTAATCCTTTAGTTCGACTGCCTGCAGTGGCCATACTATGTACTACAAATCCAGTGGCCCAAGTTTACGTCAAGCAGCTCCAAGCGAGGATGTGAAACCAGTAGGGAAACCACCTGACAGGGCCATCTTAACAGCATCACAGGCCCCCCGGACAAAGTAGTGCACTTGGGTCCCTGTTTTAATAGCAAAACAGAAACATACACAGGCATCAGAAACACTTTGGGCCCCTAATCTCCTGAGGCCCCCATCCAGTGCCCATACTGGAATTTGTCACTGGCTACATCTGGGGTTGGGGACAGGTGTAGAGAAGCCTGATGGGTCACTAGGGAGAGAAGGCTTTCCTTAGCACCACTGTCTAAGATGGCTGTACTGTGCACTCTGCACCCTTCTGCCCAAGTAACTCCTGTGAGAAATGTGGAATTTCTGTAAAAGGCTGCTGCTTGCACAACACCCGGAATTAACAGAATCACAACTTGCAACTCCAAACAAGGATGTACTGCCCAAGAGAATTTTTCGCTGGTGACACCGAATCTTGTTAATCCAACTTATAACATTGTACATTATCCATCCAGCTATATCCTAAGTACAGGGTAAAGGGGGTCTGCTGGAGCCAATCCCAGGAACTCAGGGTGCAAGGCAGGAAACAAACCCTGCACAGGCGCCAGCCCACTGCAGGGTGAACACACACACACACCCCAAGCACACACTACGGACAATTTAGGATCGCCAATCCTCCTAACCTGCATGTCTTTGGACTGTGGGAGGAAACCCACGCAGACACGGTCCACGCAAGGAGGACCCAGGAAGCGAAACCGGTCTCCTAACTGTGAGGCAGCAGCTCTACCACTGCGCCACCGTGCGCCCATTGTACGTTATCTACAGGCAAATATTGCAAAATTAGGCTTTATTTAAAAAGTCAGAAAACGGAATTGCCGTGAGAGCATCTTTGGAGTGCAGTGTTGCTTATCAAAGGATATGAATTGCATTTTGTTGATCCATTATCTTCTGTATGTTTTGTAATGGTTCCCAATTTAGTTGGGATAAGATCCCTGAGCTAGATAAGCACAACTGAAAACCCGATTGGCATTATTATCAGTGAACGTTACTTAATCAATTAATGTTTATTTTACTGAGTGCGGTTTGGGGCAAACAACACCATCGGATACCTTACAATGGAAACAGGAATGCCATGCAGTTGCTGTCCTAAGTACAATGAAAATGATCTCCTGGATTAGTTTCTCTGATAAGTCTTTTTCATTATAGTTTTCCCATAAATATTTTGTTAGGTAGACATCACAGGATGTCATTCATTAGTGATGATTTCTTGTTTAATCCTCCATTTTAAAAGGTGTTATTCAATAACAGTAGTCATTCCTGTAAGCTAAAAGGCTTTCTACCAGTAAAGAAATGGCCTACCTGCTCTGCATTTTAATGCAAACACCTGTGTTTTTTCACTCCTCAGTCCTTAAAGAAAATAATGGAATCGTGCAGTTCTCATGAAAAGCTGTCTTACTGGACTGATAGTGGAGGCAACCAATCTGATTAGATAAACGGCCTCCCTTATTCTCAGTTTGGTCCTTTCCACAGAACACAGGATTGGCTGTTCTTATCATGTCACTGTTGGCAGGAATTCCACATTCACTCTTTTTTCACATTCAACTTCTGTTTGCTTGATTTCAGTCTTA
The DNA here is from genome assembly GCF_016835505.1 of Polypterus senegalus. Classification (NCBI taxonomy): domain Eukaryota; kingdom Metazoa; phylum Chordata; class Cladistia; order Polypteriformes; family Polypteridae; genus Polypterus; species Polypterus senegalus. The sequence goes on along the minus strand of NC_053159.1, from coordinate 140,174,418 downwards.
AGTTTCTGTCAGCTTAGACAACTGATAATCAAAGTCTTATTTAATGCAAAGGGGAAAAGTGCAGCAAAAAGCGATCTGTGTGAAAGGGAATCCATGTAAAAAGCCCCTCAGCCTGGCAATAGCTTGGAGAATGGCATCATCTGCCAGCGCAGCACCATATCAGCCATATGTTAATCCTTGCATCAATAACTTACTAGAGACTGACATTAGTGGCAATTTAAATAAAATATTTGTTGGGGAGGAATAGCACACTTGTTGGCGCTGTTATCTCGTAGCCCCAGGGACCTCGGCTGCTGTTCGACTGATCTTTGCACATTCACTACGTGGTCTTTATAGGTTTTCTTCTAGCTACTCCCATTTCCCCACTAATTTTCATACAAATTAAGTTAAAGATTAAATTTTAACTGGCCTTTAACTGGCCTGGACTGAATAACTGGGGATGTGAGAGCACAAGGTGATGGGCTGGTGAACCCCCCAGACATGAATTCTGACTCGTAGCCTGGCTCCTCATTGATTATCAACACTTCAGAATTTTATACATTTATCTTCTGGATTTAGTTACCGTATATACTCACATATATATGAAAAAGCGATCATAAAATCAGACTCCGACTTATATGCCCGTTCAAAAATATGATTTTTTTTTTTTTACATCTTCTTGCCTCCTCCAATCCCGTACCATTTTCTCAGACACAGCGAATTTTATTGCAGCATCACAGTTACCAATTTCTTTTGCCACTTCACTTGTTAAAACAAACTGAAGTGTCTGGGGCCTCATGCATAAACAGTGTGTACGCACAAAAATGTTGCGTACGAACGTTTCCACGATCAAATCGCGATGTATAAAACCTAAACTTGGTGTAAAGCCACGCACATTTTCACGGTAGCTCCAACCCTGGCGTACACAAGTTCTCCGCTCAGTTTTGCAAACTGGCGGCACCCAGCGTCAAAGCAGTGCTTTTGTTCCAGTGTGGTTTCCCTTTCTTTTTAGATCCACATCCCTGATGCGCTTATAAATACACTGAAATTAACTGCAAATTGCTTATTAATTTAAGGCATCTGATTGTAATTAACCTGTAACAATATAATGGTCCACGGAATGGTCAAAGTATTCCAAATACCACAGCTGCTTTCGTGTTGTTACTCTCACTACACCTTCTTTTTGTCTTTCAGCTGCTCCCATTAGGGGTTGCCACAGTGGATTATCTTTTCCCATATTACTCTTTCTGCACCACTCGGAGTATTTATATCACTATATCTGAGTGGGGAATCATAGCTCTACAACAGCTGATCAGAAAGAGAATTACAAGTATACAGCATCAAGCACACGCTGCCTTAGTCATGCGCACAGTCTATTGAACTGCACTCATATGGCAAACGCTTCAGAGCCTTTCCTGTATGGACCTCGCGGTTCAGAAACAGTTTCATCCCAAGAGCTCTAAATGTAATCAATCAGTCCATCAAGTGCTCCTTGAAGCAACTGTTTGTACTTATAAGTAGAATTACCTCACTGTAAACTTGCACTACAGTTATATTACACAATCTGAGCCACTTTATAAAGCGCATATTTACATATGATGACGATATCATTTTTAAGATGAAATGCAGCAAAATATGTTTATTATATTATACAGATAAAACTTTACTTAAAGTTAGAAAGTACTACGGATATTTTTCAATGTTCCTTAAAAGTTTTGAAGAATCGGTGTTTATAAGCTTACAGATGGCTTAGCGTCTATTACAGAGCTGATTGTGTGGTGATTGGGTATTTGGAGAAAGAAAAGGAAGGACAGGAATTGGAGATTAGTATGTTTGAAAGACAGAGTACTGCTGCAATAAATTATTTCATCGAAGGTCGCACACAATCACTGCGCCACCGTGTTCCCATGTTTAATAACATGCTTTAACTCCTATTATCATGAAAATGATACCACGTATACATCTCAGTATTTTAATTATTCAGAGAGCTGTAATATCACAAATGTGATTCACACACAGAGCACATAGAAGATCAAATACAAAACAAAGCATTTCGCGTGCTAGTTTAGTTACGATGGGATTTGAGAAATTAGTAAATTAAACGATTTTAAGATTAAGTTTATGATGTTCTACTTTAACAACAAAATAAACTACGTGATTAAAATGAAAATTTCGAGATTAAAGTTGACATTTCATGCTTTTTCCCACTGTGTGCCTTTTTCTTTTCTCTGTACCCTTATAAGCTTTCATATAACACTCAGATGGTGGGCTATGACTCGCCTTTTCATGGCGACTTTGATATGTGACTTCTTTTTATTTTGGGCACTGTGTGACTTTGTGAACTTGAGCTTTTGACTTTATCCGATCAGCTTCTTGTTTATACCACTGTTTAACCCAACAAATAGAACGTTTTTCCTTGCCTTCAATTGGTATTCGCTGAAATTGTTCTATTTTTCCTTGCGGTTTTGCCATTGTCTTTTACAGAATGCTGAGCTTAAGGGCTATTTATATTGATTTGCATATTCAAAGAGACGTAATTCTGGGAAGAGATGGGGCGGGACAGCAGGCGTGTGCACGAGCGTTACTTTTCACGTTGATTAGGATTTATGTAGCGGAAGAACATGGAAGTTGGCGAACGCACAGATTCCTGCATCTGGATTTTTCTGTGCATACGCACATTCCGCTTTGTGCTTATGCCACGTTAGAGCGTGAGTTCTCACGCACGCCGTTATACATGAGGCCCCTGGTGCTTTCCTATTCTGAAGTGAGTTTATAGCATCTAGTAAATCTGAGATTGTCAGTGGTTTATCCAATTCATTTTCTGTTTCCATAATTTCTTTCTCTTTTTCATCTTGTGGCAGTGCACACTATGCTCTATAATACTTAAAGGAGGTTTAGAATATACATAAATTGATTTATTAGTGTTTAACTTTCATTTAACTTTAACAGATAGTTTGTCTTTCCGTTATTCAAAATAGTGAGGGTTTTTCAGTGGTCTCAGTTTTTATGCAGGTTACCCAGTAGAGTCTGTGCCTAGAATTTACCATGTTTTCATGTTTAGTGATTATATTAGTATTGCATGAAAAGCTTTACTCTAAGCAGTACTATATGTCTCAACTCTGAAGGCCCATAGAAAAATAAGTCAATACACTCAAATATGCCTCAAAGGTTCAGTTATAGTAGTAGAGGGACTTAAAAATGGTACCTAAAATTCCTGGTATGCCCTGAAGTTTACCTAAGAAAAGCCCCTCGATTGTAAGCCTCACAGCAGAGCCTGCAAGGGCTTGCTTTGTTAACCTGATCTTACAGTATATGATCATCGGGAGTGCCTGTGTAGCAAGGTACAAAAGATAATGAGTGCAGTAACACTACAGGGATGAATACCAAAGGAGTCAAAACACCACAAAGAAATTGTGTTCAAAATGTCCAAACCAAAATATGTAAATGTAGAAAAAACAGCTAAAAAAACAGTAAATAACTGAATAGTCCTGTTTTTAATGTAAATCCCAAGAGCAGATGATCTTACTTTGCCCCAGGCAACCCTTCACAGGGAGGAGATTTTTAAAAAATAGCTACACTCCTTTTGGGAAGATCAAAAATTATATAAGGGATCATCAGTCAGCAAAAATCAACAGAAATGACCAAAATAACATCACGCCAGTAACAATACTTTAGTGAAGCTACTAGTATACATTAAACAATATCTGTGTGTAGATGAGTGACATTGATAATGTAAAGATAACATAGGCAGTGTCTCGTGTTACAATCAGCAGGGGCTGCCACCATGCAGATGCAGGACCTCACAAGGTCCTCAGAACTTTAGAATAGGCTCTAGCAGTAGGAATGGGGCTGGGTGATAGTGGGACCCCAGGAGTCAATTAAACTAGGTCATGACTCCGGTGGGAGGTGAGCGAGGAAACGCTTTAGAAATCAGAAACAGGGTCCGAAATGTCATGTGTGGGCTTTGTCTGTCAAGTGGAGAAGGTAAGCTGTTTCTATGATTTTGGTCTTTATTTCCTCATGCAAAATTAATTTTTTGCATGTTTTGTAGTTTTGTGTATGTTTTAATGTTGTTATGAATATTCAGTGTTATTTTAGTAACGCCATCATGCCACCATCATGTGTTTTCGATTTTTCTTGCCCATTCTTGCATGGCAAAGGTCAAATTGTTGTTGGTAATGGAGCACCATTGCGTCAGCACATGATGCCATTATGCCAATTTCATGTCCAGGTTGCTGGATACAAAACAAACAGCTTTTGGAGTGTTATTGTAGTTAGGACTTTCAACTCTTAGCTTATTTTGATTTTTTAAATTTATTTTTGTTAGTGATTTGGTTATTATGTTTCCATCTGGTTTTTGACCACTTTATTATTTCTCACTTCATCTTTGTCTTTCATCTCCTGATTCTGTTTAAATCTGTCTTAGAGCCTGCTGTTTTTCCCTAATGCTTTATTATATTAGAGATGTCACAGACTTTGTGAAATGGGCCATGAAGCCTCCTAAAAGTTCATTATTCTGCCCTCTCAAAATGTTCCAAACAATACAGACAAGAGAGAAGAACCATCAGATCTCTGGCAGGACAAGTCAAAACAATGATGTTTTATAAATGAAGAATGTATTTAGAATAAACAAAATGAGATTTGAAATTAGAATAAGTAGGAAAAAGGACAAAAAATGTTTTGTCTAAAAGGCAAACCAAACTCAACAAATTCCAATAAAAATCAAAACCAGTAATTCCAGAAGAGATGTAAAATATAAATAAACCAAAAAATTCAAAGGAACACATCACTCACAATAATACCTCCAACAAACTTACCACTGCCAGGACCTTCTCTTTCAGCTCAATATAAAGGCTGAGGGTGGGCCAGACCGCTGTGACATCACAGAGGTGGAGCCTCTTGGGTTCCACCCACAAAGTACAATGAATGTCGGAACACGCAAAACCACAGTACACAAAAATCAAACAGTAAACAATCTTGACAGATATTACACAAATGAATGAAAAATGATAACTCAAAAATAACTAGAATCAAGTGGAAAATAAATATAAGCCAGAGAGGGAAACACTGCCTGTCAGCTATCATCTGCTGCTTCACCACCTGAGGCCACAGGTCCGCCACGCCCTCGACCCTCTGCAGTTCGCATTCCAGGAGAAGGTGGGAGCGGAGGATGCCATCATCTATATGCTACACCGATCCCTCTCCCACCTGGACAGAGGCAGTGGTGCTATAAGAATTATGTTTCTGGACTTCTCTAGCGCCTTCAACACCATCCAACCTCTGCTCCTTAGAGACAAGCTGACTGAGATGGGAGTAGACTCACACCTGGTGGCATGGATTGTGGACTATCTTACAGACAGACCTTAATATGTGCGTCTTGGGAACTGCAGGTCTGACATTGTGTGCAGCAATACAGGGGCGCCGCAAGGGACTGTACTTTCTCCGGTCCTGTTCAATCTATATACATCAGACTTCCAATATGACTCGGAGTCCTGCCACGTGCAAAAGTTCGCTGATGACACTGCTATTGTGGGCTGCATCAGGAGTGGGCAGGAGGAGGAGTACAGAAAGTTAATCAAAGACTTTGTTAAATGGTGCGACTCAAACCACTTACACCTTAACACCAGCAAGACCAAGGAGCTGGTGATGGATTTTAGGAGGCCCAGGCCCCTCATGGACCCTGTGATCATCAGAGGTGACTGTGTGCAGAGGGTGCAGACCTTTAAATATCTGGGAGTGCAGCTGGATGACAAATTGGACTGGACTGCCAATACTGATGCTCTATGTACGAAAGGTCAGAGCAGACTATACTTTCTGAGAAGGTTGGCATCCTTCAACATCTGCAATAAGATGTTGCAGATGTTCTACCAGACGGTTGTGGCGAGTGCCCTCTTCTACACGGTGGTGTGCTGGGGTGGCAGCATAAAGATGACTGGACAAACTTGTTAAGAAGGAAGGCTCTATTGTAGGAGTAAAGTTGGACAGTTTAACATCTGTGGCAGAGCGACGGGCACTAAGCAAACTCCTGTCAATCATGAATAATCCACTGCATCCACTTAACAGTGTCATCTCCAGGCAGAGGAGTAGCTTCAGTGACAGGCTGAGGAGATCGTTCCTCCCCCACACTATGCGACACTTCAATTCCACCCGGGGGAGTAAATGCTAACATTAATTTTATTTTAATTTTTTTTATTTTTATTACTATTTAATTTAATATTGTTTCTTTGTGTCAGTGTACTGCTGCTGGATTATGTGAATTTCTCCTTGGGATTAATAAAGTATCTATCTATCTATCATCTATCCATCTTGAAATGGAGCCCCAGGGGCTGCCAGGAAGTGCTCCTGCCTTATGGCCGTAGGACTTGTACACCAGCAGCCATACCACATGCTCTTCAGAACAGGTCATCCACCTGGAGCTGAGCAGGTTCACTTCTGGCCAATGCTTTGATGGGGGATCATTTAGGAAAAGCTTGGGTTGATTCTGGAAGAGGTGATTGTGAGGCCAGCAGGGGGCGCTAACCCTGTAGTGCAGCATTTCCCAAACTCAGTCCTGAGGACCCCCTGTGGCTGCAGGTTTTTGTTCCAAATAGATTACTAATCAGTGACAACACCTGATAGCACTGAGCTCATTTAATTAGCTGGGATTTTTTTTCTTTTATTTGACATTCAGAAAAGCACAGCAGCATGATTTCTACATTTATAAGACATTTAGACATATTTCTGCTTTTGCTATAGATTTAAATGCTTAACTCTCTTTTGTTGATTTCATTATGTTTTGCCCTTTTTTTGTTCAGTTTTTCCCCCTTCATTGTATCTTATTAATGACAATTAAAAATGAGCAGAGCAGACACCCAGGCAAACAACACGGAATAATCAAAGGCTGAAAGTACTTTAGTATCAGACCCACTAACTAGCAAATAATGGATTAATTAAACAATTAGAACACCTAGAAATGTAGAATGAAAATCAAGATGAAAATATTGTTAAAAAGAAAAAAATACATTATTCCCAGGATGGCGCAGTGGGTTACGCTGCTGCCTCACAGTAAGGAGACCCGGGTTCACTTCCTGGGTCCTCCCTTCGTGTAGTTTGCATGTTCTCTCCGTGTCTGCGTCAGTTTCCTCCCACAGTCCAAAGAAATGCCGGTTAGGTGCATTGGCAATCCAAAATTGTGCTTGGTGTGTGGGCATGTGTGCGCACCCTGTGGTGGGCTGGTGCCCTGCCTGGGGTTTGTTTCCTGCCTTGCGCCCTGGGATTGAATCCAGCAGACCCCCGTGACCCTGTGTAAGGATTTAGCGGGTTGGAAAATGACTGTCTGACATTATTCCCATATAACTGCTTAGTACATTTTAACATATATATATATGTTACCAAATATATATATATATATATATATATATATATATATTTTTTTTTTTTTTACCAGACTTAGTTTTCTAAATTCTATATTGTTCCTAAAACACAGAACTTAGGAAATAACACATCACTTAATTAGCCCAGAAGTCCAATTAAAGACAGCCACAGTGAGCCCCTAGGACTGAGGTTGGGAAACACTGCTGTAGTGTGTGTGTGTGTGTGTGTGTGTGTGTGGATCCCAATGCCCCTGTGCAGTGACAGGGATGCTGTGCTGTAAAAATGGCGCCGTCCTTCAGATGAGATGTAAAACCAAGGCCATGACTCTTTGTGGTCATTAAACAGTAGGATGTATCCTAATGTCCAAGCTAAATTGCCCACCACAGTCTGGTCATTCTGACCCCTAATCATCCCCTGTCTCTAATCGTCTATCTCACTCACCCCTTCACCACCTAACAGCTAAGGTGTGGTGAGTGTACTGGCACAGAAATGGCTGCCATCGCATCATCCTCTTGGATGCTACAAATAAGTGGTGGCTGAGGCGGCTCCCCCCTTACAGTAGTGCTTTGAGTAGTGAGAAATGTGATTTATAATGTAAAGTTCTTCATCATATTGTTATCACAGTGAATACGACTGTAAGGGCTGTCCTCCCGACTGCAGCATAACACAGCCCCACTTCCAAGCTTTAATGGAGCTCTAAGTTCTGAACAAGAGCTAAAGTGATGGGAGGCAAGAAGTCCGAGCTGAAAGAGAGGAGAAGAAAGAGTTGAGATGATACTTTCAGTTGGAGGGCAGGCTCAGAAAGGCAGTAAGATTATTTTTTCCCTTTTGTACTTCTATCTTGCGTTTTAACGCTTTGAATGTTCGTCCCTCCCTCACTTGTATTCCAATAAACGTATTATTTGTCAGTAATTTGACATTTTAGGGTGCTCTGCTGTGTTTGTGGGTGGCTCAAGAGCACCTCCTATAGTCCACAAATGACATAAAAATAATAATAATAATAATAATAATAATAATAATAATAATAATAATTCAAATAAAGAATAAATCAATCAATGATCATAAGTTTTAGAATGTCATCAGATTAGCCATACAAATAAACAGAGGATTCTGTAACTCAATTCTGCAGAAATCTTGTATCATTAATAGCTTTCAAAAACCTAATAAATTTTGCGAGTTAAAATATATGGTAGAGCAAAGCCAGGCATCTTAAAACAGAAGACACTCAATACGTGGCTGTGTAACTGGAGATCGTGGAGCGGGCAAGGGCAGTTAGCCCCTCATAATGGATGCTGAGGTATTAGTTCCTTTGTTCAGGTTAACGGAAAAGAGAACAGGGCGCCTGTCTGATAAAAGGGTCATATTGTTAAAGATAACTGAATACAAGGACCATTTTGTCTGACACAGATATGTTTTTCAACAAGACGCCATACTCAGACCAAATACGAAATAATGGGAGCTAATTCAAAGATATGGCACTTTAAAAAAAATTAAAAAGTAGATCTTTCAGCTTGAAGAGTAACCTGACGTTTCTTCAGTTGTCTTTGTTAAACAGGAACTTAATGATCCTAATCACAAAATATACAACAGATATGAAATACGAAATTTGAATGAAGCTAGTCCATATGATTTTTTTTCTGTAAACAATATTAGATTTGATTTGATTTGATATGCAGCTGCTTATACTTCCAAAAGTGCCCTAATATCATTGAACTCTTCTTAGAGACCACTATATAAAGAAACACCACTTTAAAATAATTATGATAAAAAATCTGGTAAGTAATAAGCAACCTGAGACTGTTCATTTAAATCCAAGTCAGTTCCCACCATGTTGTGAATTATAATTGTCTTTCGATTAGGGTGGTCATCTATCTGCTGGACGTGCTGGTGCAGTGGTCTCAGAGCTCCAGGATTGAATCCCCTTCTCTGTCAAAGTTTCCAACGTTGACGTGCAGACATTCCAGAATTTCCTCATGAGATTAATTGGGGTGACTATGCCCGGTTTTAGGCTGGTACCAGATTTATGGCTGATTTTTGCCCTCCTCTCAATGATTCTGGTTAGGTTCCAACTCCTGCTACCATGAACTGATTTAGAAACAAGAAGGATGATTGGCATAAAGACTGTTTCACTAAAAATACAACCCTTACCCTAGAAAATGCAACTGTAATGCAAGGCTTTGAATATGGAATGATGGGCAGGGCAGATATGCCAGCCTGAGTGTCACAGGATTAAACAACAAAGAAGAGGTTAAGGACAAAATGAAATCTTGGAACACCGTCCAGGGGAAACCCTGTTCAATAACATAAGATGTTAACAAAAAAGAACAAAAGGCAATGCGGCCACTGCCACACTCAGATGGTGTCTCAACTCCTTTAGTCTGTGTGTCCATAAATGAATGTTGTCGGGCAGTTTATACATTGAGTGCCCCAGAAGAGACGGGATGACCTGAGATAAAGTGGGGGAGTGATGTCAGTCAGCCTTCTGGTGTTCTTCCAGACTACGGTGCAAGTGTGTCCCCTCATTGTGTGGAGTGGTATTGCTTACTGAAGGTGACCCCTAAGCACTTTGTCTGACAAAGCAGATCAAGAATGGACATGTGCCCAAAACACTTTTAGCAAATAATACCAATGTGGTTTAAAAGCTTTCGTGGATTGGGAGGGCTTTGTCGATCTTGTATTGTGGGGACATCCATTAGGACAATCTAGAAGAGAACATGCCATTCAGCCCAACAAAGCCTGCCAGTCCTATTCTCTTATTTCTTCTAAAATCACATCAAGTCGAGTTGTGAAAGTCCTTAAAGTCTTACTGTCTACCACACTACTTGGTAGCTTTTTCCATGGTTGCCTGTGTGAAGATAAACTTCCTAATGTTTGTGCAAAATTGACCTTAACAAGTTTCCAGCTGTGTCCCCATGTTCTTGATGAACTCATTTTAAAATAACAGTCTCCTCTCAATCCACTGGAGTAATTCCCTTCGTAATTTTAAACACTTCAATCGTGTCTCCACTTACTTTTCTTTTCCAAAAACTGAAAAGGCTCAGCTCTTCTGATCGTTTCTCATAATTCATCTTGTACAGTCCTGGAATCGGCCTAGTTGCTCTTCTCTGGACTTCTAGCACTCCCATCTCATTTTTGTTGTCTGGAGACCAAAACAGCATACAATGCTCTAGATGACGCCTTACCAATGAATTATGAAGACTTTCATGGTGAAAATTGGCCTATTTTACCTGCCACTTACTGTATGTCAAGAGCACATCCTGCTTACACTACAATATTTCTGGTGTGAAGGGTCCTGTGCCACTACTTAAAATGACTTTGGCTGACACTGCACATAACCTGCATGGTCCTGCCATGGAGAAATGCTCTTGACTGGCCAATACTAGAGAGTCAGTCCTGAAACAAAATCAAAAATGGGCACCACCTAGAAGATAAAAGCATTGTGGAGCTGATAAATGCTACTCCTCCTTTTCCATTAAATATTCCTCTCCTCACTTTTATTTCTGATAAAATTCAATCAGAGCTTTTTCATGTTGTATTCTTGTGATGTAAGCATTACATAAGAAGGTTTAATAAATTTGTGACCCTGATCAGGATAAACAGATCATAAGAATGAATGTGTGGACGGATTCATCGAATACAGGTGAAGACCCCCTTAAGTAGGAAGTCCTTTACAAACCTGCAGCTGCTGCCCACTCCATGTTATTTCCAAAGCTGGCAGTAAGTCAAATACCGGCTCATCTGTGGAACATCCATCAAGACGTGAGCAGTTCCATTGCATGTGTTTATATTACACATCCATTCTGGTAATGACTTTTCATACACTGCCAGGGTGACATCTTTGCTCGGAGTGTAAATTAGACCTCAGAGAAGTGTCCCTTGTGACTGCCATATGTGATTTCCTTAAAACAATATACCCTACTGGAAAATTCTATCCCAACGCTCTTGAACTGGGCAGCACTAACTGATCTTGCTGCCCTTTGCTACATGGATGATGTGGGGGTCTTTAAAGATGTGAAGTGGCTGTAGCAATTTGGAAGTATTTCTTTTACATGCTGTTCAGTAACGACCCCTGCTTTACTTTATGTAATTCACTATCTTCTCTCTTTAAAAAGTACACAATTATAGTAATGTTTTATATATATATATATATATATACACACACACACTAGGGGGTTCCCCCCGCTCGCTGTGCATCAGCCACTCTGCCTGTGCTGTTGTGGAGAGGGGGACTGAAAGCATCCCAAGGAGATGCGGTCGCTCCTCTGAAATCCCCTCTTAAACGGTGATACAATGGGAAAGAAACACAGGTTTTTTTACCTCCTCTTTGCTCGATGAGCTGCTGGCTTGCTGCTGTGCCATGCTGTGTGATCTGCATCTCGTACGACGCTTCGAATATTTAAAAGCCTGTGCAGCAGCTGTCATTGTCATCTACTCTTTGTCTTTAATTCCTGTGGTTAAATCTGTTGGCACAAATACCTGTCTCGCGAGAAGTCAGTTCTTGATATTTTTTAGTTTATAATTTAAAAATGGAATAAGGATCTGAAAATCTAACAACATCTCATTAAAGTTCGATAAATTCTAAAAAGAATGATACTAAACATACATATTCAGGGTTTAAAATAAGCCCGATTTAAAGTGTGACAAAAAACATGACATTAAAAACATCATAGTTGCACTTTTAGGCTTAGGATTTTATATGTATAGAGTAGATATATATAAAACATTACTATAAGAAATCAATCTATATTACTATTAGAGCACAGCGGGCATAAGCAGCTTACTCATCATAGAATTGTTAACTGGCACCATACACTCAGCTGGTTAATGGCGCTCTGCCCTGCTCAGCACTATGTGATTTTTTTTTTCATTTTGCTCTTAAGAACTCTAATCCCCTATTATAATGTCTACTATACCCCATTATTTGGATCATATAAGTTAAAAGTCATTTTACTTTACACTCATTCTTCTATGAATAAAAAATGAGCATTTACACAAATTCTTCTCTGTGAAAGAAAAAAGTCACTACTGTAAAAATGAGTGCTCCTTTGATCTTTTTGCCTCCAGCTTAAAAGCAGACACACACGGAGGTTTATATTGAATTCCAGTGAGCCTAATGTCAGAAAACATAAAATGTGTCTAATATGTACTAAAATTATATATAAAAAAAAAAAAGAAAAAAGCTTAAGGGGTCATTCTGAGAAATGTCAACTATCATGGCAGGAGCAGACTGGGGGGAAAGTTGACGGCTCAGGTCACCCCCATTAGTCTCTTTCAGATGTTGCTAATGTGGAGACAAAGTATTATTAGTAACTGATACACGGGTCTGACACTTGGACAAATAACAGCTTGACACTTCGATTGACTTGCTCATCTTTGAACTGAAACAAAACCAACATCAACATTAAGGGCGTCAGTTACGGTTCATTATGGAGAAGCGCAGCGCACTCTGCTTGTAGAGGACTGAGTTACTGCACAGCAAATGTGGAGACAGACAATGAGTCTACAAATTGGAATTATCTGAATCAGTTACAAATGCTAAAAAGATGAGATATGTAAATGTTAGGCTGCTGAAATTTCAACCGGTGGCACACTGGCCTGTACTACTGCTTCGCACCCCCCACCGGAGCCCTGGATTCAATTCTTGGCCTGGTCATTGTATGAAATTTTCATTGTCCTTTTTAAAAACTTTTTTGGCTTTTTATATTTATCACTTGTTTAGTATATTTATTCAATATTATTATTTAATCATCTAACAACCAAAAATTATTTTCATATTAAGTTAAATCCACACTTGAGTCCATCTTTTCACTTTCAAAGTTTGTTTTAAATCCAGTGTAGTGTTTGCAATGCATCACTTGTGCAGGACCCCGTTTGAGCGCATTCACATAATCTAACAGGCATGTGCTTGGCATCTGGCAGGAGTGCCACAGAAATGAAGGAACACAAACTACATACACAAACTACACACACACAGTACCCAGGCCCTGCAGGAGTGTGAGGCAGCAGTGTCAACAAGTGTGCCAGCCTCTCAGTTCTACTTAGCTCAACTCTTCTTAACTGAAAATGGCACTAGAACATGATAAGAAAAAAGAACATATGAAACATCCATCCATCCATTATCCAACCCACTATATCCTAACTACAGGGTCACGGGGTCTGCTGGAGCCAATCCCAGCCAACACATGGCACAAGGCAGGAAACAAACCCCGGGCAGGGTGCCAGCCCACCGCAGGGCATGCACACACACCCCCACACACCAAGCACACACTAGGGACAATTTAGATAATGGAGCAAACTACCAAGTCAAGTCCGATTTTTTGTTATGTGTGCTTAGTACAGTGAAATTCTTAGAAGAAGAAGAAGAAGAAGAAGAAGGCATTGCATTTATATAACACTTTTCTCACGACTCAAAGCACTTTACATAGAGAATGGGGAGCCTTACTTACTTGCCTGACTCCTGAAAAGAGTTGGCAATAAAACAATACCAACAAAAGACACACACAAATACACACACAAGGAAATGTATTCCACGCAAATTGTACAAATATTTTGAACAAAGACAAGATAAAGAAAAGAAGAGCTGGGGCACGAGCAGGTGACCCTGTTTAATGTCCAGTATGGCTGTAGAGAATAAGAAAAAGAAGGATCCGTCCACACTGTGGTTCCACTTAGCTCTCTTGAGACTTCTGTTCCCCTTGCAGACTTGGTTCAGAATGACAAGGGCTTCCTGGGTCAGGTGGTTTAACTGGGGAGGTGAAAGAAGAGGGGGCGGAGCGACTTTTACCTGCTCAGACGTGATATTATTGGTGCTCCATTCTAATGCAAACAGAAATTGGGTCAGTGGCAATGTCACATGCAAATCCTTCTGTGTATTATTAGTCGACTCAAAACTGTACCCACAAGACATACCCTAAGCTCATGTGCCTGACGATACATTGGTATACAATATTAACAGGGCAAGTGGCATAGTGGTTGAAGCTTTGGTCTTCATACCCTAAGGTTGTGGGTTCAATTCCTGGTCCTGACGCTGTGTGACCCTAAGGAAGTCACTTCACCTGCCTGTACTCCAATTAGAAATCCAAAAGACATGTAAGCAATTGTATGCCTTGGATAAAGACATCAGCCTAACAGTAACTTCACAAAATACAATTTGTATGTGTAGTTAGCAGGTCATACAGCTGAAGCAGAGAGCTTCACAGTTTGTAAAAAGCATCTGGATGAGATATTGGGACAACTTAGCAACTAACAGTTGTTTTAATAGTAGACACAAAATACAGTGAAATTCTTACTTCCACTCTCCAGGGCCGTGATAACAAAAGGTTCAGGCTGCTGCCTCACAGATCAAGGGTCCTGGGCTCAAATCTCACTCTGGTTTTAGTTTCACATCAGTGGCGTAGCTCGAGTTTGTGCCGCTCGGGGTGGGGCAGTGCTGCAATTTGTCACCCTCCAAAATATCTGAATATGTTAACCTATTTAAATAAAAATTAAAATGATGTATAGAGAAAAATTATACCTTTTGCTTAGATTTATTCATGTATAAAAACAGTGATAATTTTTAACATATATTTACAGTATAAGCATCAACTAGACAAGAATATGGTATAGACGCACTGATAATCTGTGTTCTAATTATTAGTTTAATATAATTATGCAGCGAAAACCAGAACCAGTGTAGTGTACAAGTGATAGGTGGGGATGTTTTCTGCGCAGAGCAAGAACGCATTCGGATTGATAACGAAACAAAATTATAAATTGTAAATCAGTTGTTTATCTTCCTAGAAATTATTATCGGTGTAATGTTTATGTTTATTTTTGTTATTCATCCATCCATTATCCAACCCGCTATATCCTAACTATAGGGTCACGGTTATTGCCTCATAAATTTCAACTGCTGTGTCTGATGCCGTCACAGAAGGACAGTCTGAAAATTATTTTTGAAGTATTTGTGGATATAAATCAGAGAATTTTACTTTTTTCATTCATGAGTGATATTTTTCCAAACTCTGCTGCTTACACACAAATTGTACTGAGCCTTACGGCCAATAATGCCGCTCCCAAATCTGTGCTGCCCAGAGCAGACTGTCCCCTCCGCCCAGCCCTAGCTACGCCACTGTTCCACCTCCTCAAAAGATGTGTGTTTTAAATTACGGTGCCTATTAAAATATTCACCCCACCCCTTGAACGTTTTTAGATTTTATTGTTATACAACTTTGAATCACAGTGAATTCATTTTGACACCGATCAACAGAAAGAGACTAATTATTTTGTGCTTTATATTTGTAATTAATCGGTTCTGTTTTCACTTTGAAATTAGAGTCTTTTTCTGTTGCTCATTGTCAAAAAGCCAAATTAAATCCACTGCAATTCAATGCTGATGTTACAAAATGTGAAAACTTCCAAAGAGTTGGTGTTGTAACTGGCAGTTAAAAGATGTCCGTGTTTTGTTTATGTTTAAGTGAACCCTAAAATGGGTGATTGCACCGTCCAGGGTAGATCGCTGCCTTAAGCCCTCTTTCACCTGAATAGGCTTGAGGCCTCTGCAACTCCAGAGTGGATTACGTCGGTTTAAAAATGTTCATTTAGAAGTAATAGCTCAAGTGGTCTCCACTCGCTTGTCAGACCTCTTACTCTCAGTTCCATATATTTGTTTACCACATCAGAAAACAAAGTTTAAAAGTATAAACCACAAATGGAAAAGCCCACAACTATAGAAAATGTACTTGTAACTATACACTAACTACAAGATCCCAAAAAGAGAAGAGTTTAGGAGACATCAGTCTAGTATGTTGTGGAAAATGTAGTTTGAAAGAAGGCCCAAATCCTTACCTGGCTTGGACACTCTTGAAATGGAAAGACTGGAGGAGATTAACGTGCATGGAGCATTATCTTCCCTGGAGCACTAGATGGCAGCGAGCCCAGGCTCAGCATCCCCGCACGGGTGCCCACAAGGCACCAGGCTGCCAGGGGAGCTGCATAATTTGGGAGTTCTTATTCTGTGGGGCTCCAACCTCACACTGATGAGCCAGTCAGGTGGAGGTTGACAAAACTTGCAAGGTGTTGAGTGAGTGACTTAGAGAGAGAAGACAAAGAGTGATTTATTGTGCAGTTGTGCTTTATTACACATGTGGATGTGATTGTGGTGGGAAACACTTATAGGGAAGAGCTTGCCACAAATAAAGATTCTTTGTACTCTGAACTTGTGTCCTGCACTTGCTTGTGTTGGGTGTTTGGAGAGCCGGAGCTCCTCATACTGTCCACAGCAGGAACTAGGCTGACTGAAGATATGTCAGTCTGTTTGACGGTGGAGATGAAGGCCTGTAGCTCCAGGGGGTATCCACAGTTCCCTTAGACCATGCAAAGTTAAAAGGCAGAGTGACCACCTGTAAGCCAGTAGTCTGTTCAGAATCTCCTTGATGATCCTACAATGCAGGGCCACATCTGTGGTGGGCTCAAGCCATAGTGTTGTGTTGATTCTGTCATCACTGACACCAGCAGCAATCATCAGTGTAGCTGTGACAAAGTCCTGGAGCTGGATGCTGATGGGAAAAAGGACAATTAGAGGGTTAGTTAAAGAAGACTATGAACAGTGTCACAGTTTTAATTCATTTTAAAGAAATCATTAGCATATTGTAGTAAGATCTGAGGCCCACATTAAATAATGGGATCAGCTTGATGGCCCTCCGGCCTCGACTCTCTAAGAAGAAAAGGAAAAACTCCCAAAAAAACCTTTGTAGGGAAAAAAATGGAAGAAACCTTGGGAAAGGCTGTTTAAAAAGAGACCCCTTTCCAGGTAGGTTGGGCATGCAGTGGGTGTCAAAAAGAAGGGGGTCAATACAATACAATACACAGAACAGAACAAATACACAATACAGTGTAAAAATAAAAATTTTAGAAGTACAGAGCAGAATTTAACAGTAGATGATATCACATAATATGATTTGGATTTGTTTAGAGACCTGGAGACCTCATCCGTCAAGCTGCCTCCCCCATTTGGCCAATCCACAGCTGAAACAGCACTGGGCCAGCCAATTTGATGAAAGGACCCCTCTACCCCACGATTCCTGCGATCCTCCATCAGGGATGATTTCACCACAGGCAGGCAAAACAACTTGGCAGGTGGGTCGTGGCACCAAGTGCCACATTTGAGTACCGAGTAGAGAAACAGAATAGGTGAGGGTTAGTATCCAATTATAACTATCATGTTACTTATGTTTTAGTGCTAATGACTAAAAACAGAGATGCAGTCTGTACAGTTAATCAGCAGCTCTAGTCAGGATATGCTAAACTGAAGTAGTGAGTCTTCAGCCGAGATTTAAAGGCTGAGACCGAAGGGGCATCTCTTATAGTAGCAGGCAGACCATTCCACAGTTTAGGGGCCCTGTAACTAAAAGCTCAACCTCCCACTGTTATTTTATTAATCCTTGGAATCATAAGCGGACCGGCATCTTGAGATCTTAAAGTGCACTCTGGTTTGTAAGTCATGATAAGTTCAGACAAGTAAGCCGGACCATGGCCATTTAATGCTTTATATGTTAAAAGGAGGATTTTGAAATCTGCCCTAAACTTAACCGGGAGCCAGTGTAAGGATTTAAGAACTGGAGTTATGTATTCATATTTTCTTGTTCTTGTAATAATTCTTGCAGCAGTATTTTGGATTAACTGGAGGCTGTATAAAGAACAGTTTGAACAGCCAGTGAACACCGCATTGCAGTAGTCAATCCTACTAGAAGTAAATGCATGAATTAATTTCTCAGAATCCTGTTTATTTAGAAAGCGCCTTAATTTCCCAACATTTTCAGGATGGAAGAAACATGATTTGGTCAACTTTATAATATGCACTTTAAATAACATGCTACAGTCAAAGATAACTCCTAGACTGTGAGCTGATTCAGTAAAATTAATGGTGATTCCAACTGAGTAAATGATGACAAAATATTGTTGTGATCAGCGTCATTCCCTCCAACAATTAACATCTGTTTTATCTGTGTTTAAAGACAAGTAGATCTCATTTATCCACTCCTTTAATTCACTAACACAACTAATTAAATACAACATTGGAGAAACTTCATTTGATTTAAATGAAAGGTATAACTGGGTGTCATCTGCATACATGTGAAAATTAACATTATGTTTCCTAATGAGAGATCCCAGTGGAAGCATTTGAAGTGAAAATAGAAAAGGTCCCAGTACTGAGCCCTGCGGGACACCATATTGAACTTCTGTGTATAATGATGGAGTACCTTCAGCACATACTGGCATTGATTTGATAAATAAGAACTAAACCAAACGAGCACGGGGCCTGTAAGCCCAACATTATTTTCTAGCCTGTGCAGTAAAATAGAATGGTCAATGGTGTCAAATGCTGCACTTAAGTCTAACAACATAATTACAGTGGAGTTTCCTTCATCAGAGGATATCAGAATGTCGTTTACAACCTGTGTTAGTGCCGTTTCTGTACTATGACCAGTGCAGAAACCAGACTGGAATTCCTCAAATAAATTGAATAATAACAACTCCCAACTGTAAGAGCTTATCGTGACTGATTATGTCAATGTCTTGTTGTATCGGAGCACCAGAAAGAAATGTAAAACAACAGATGCAAACTGAGACCATCCTGCTGTTTCCCTGCAATGTGAACACTTTCAGTATCACACTCTTCATCTTCATTGAGACCAAAGCAAGCAATAGCGTTTCATGGAGATTCCTGTGTTGTCGTCTCTCCCCTCTTTCTCAGATTCCCCCTGGGGCCTGACAGAATAAGCTCCGACTCAGGCATCATCAGCACCCTGCCTGTGAAGAGCTGACTGCTGGCCGCTACAATACTCTTGTGGTCAAAACAGCTGAACAAACTGCTCGTGTTAGTTTAACTATGCTAAAGTAATGAGACTTCAGTCTGGATGTAAATGCCTAGACAGATGGAGAGCATGCCTTAGACTGGCAGACAGGTTATTCACAGCATGGAGGCCCTGGAGCTAAAGGCATGGCCTCCAACAGTGGTCTTATCTATCCTTGTAATTAAAAGATGGCTCGTGTCTTGTGTCTCTGATTTGAGGCCATGAATACATTAGATTAAGGAAACCAAAGCTGATCTACCCTGTATTTAAAGGGAAATGAAAGTCTTGACTTCAGAACAGGGGCTCAGTGGTCATTGGCTCTACTTCTAGTAATGTAGTTTGTGGCAGCAGTTGAATTAACTACAAGTAGAACAGTCTGAAGAATGCACTGCAGTAGTCAATTCTACTTGAAATAAACATTGTGATTTAAGTCCTACATAGTGTAATCAGTAAAAATGAAAAGATCATGGCTCTATACAATATTATATTCTTAAAAATTAATTAATTCTTGTATATACCAAGAAATCATTCAAAACAACTTACAATTCCCAGTAAACTGAATACATGCACACCATCCAAAGTATTTAGATATCCCTGTCACGACAGCAGAAATTGTCCAACCTGTTGGAGGCTGCTGTCCTCTTCACATAAGTTGTCAATACAAACCGCTCTTTAAATAGTTCTGCACTTTTTCTACATTTCTTAGCAGATGAAAACAGAGTTAGCGTGTACCAAAGTATACTGTCAAAGATAGGGCCTACATTTTGTGTTCAGTATTTAGATACCCGTCAGAATTTCCACTTTTCCAAGAGTACCGGGCTAAGCTTGTGTCCCATTTTATTCTGCTGTCTTTTTTCTGATGGTTCCATGATTTTTTGTGGATTGTTTCATTCCTGCTGCAGATGTGGCCCCTGCTTGGGTAGAGCGCCACTTGTGACTTTGTAGTCACTGACTGGTTTTCGCCCGTATCGTTATACAGAAGACAAAACTGTTGCTAAAGCATTGTCACTTTAGTTTCTAAGAATTCGTCTATTTTGTGAAATGCTTGCTTTTTGTACAAAACAGATTAACAAGCACATTTCACTGCAGACCGTCATGTCCTCCTCTGGCTGGGGTTCAGATTCAGGCTTTATGTCTCTTTTGTTTGGTTTTGGTTCTTTGATTTATGTTGTTCACTTTCATTATTTGTTTTTAATTTTGTTTATGTATGTAAGCTGCCTGTGTTGTGTTCCATGTGTTTTTGTGGGTGGTCCACAAGAGGCAGAGCCAACTGTCAATCACCGCCCTACAAATCCAGAGGGTCTAACACAGTTCCTGGTAGTTCGCACTTAATGCACTTTGGAGTTGGTGAGTTCTTGTGTTTGTTTTTTTTCTTTGTGAATTTCGGATGCTTAGTGATTTACAGGATTTGTTGCATCTGAATTTCAACTATTCTTGGGATTTTATATTTGCACTTGTTTGCCTTTATTTACAGATCATCTTATAAAATAAATCTTTTTGTGCTTGTTCTTGTCACTAGCTGGGGGTTGATGGTGATATCCCCCTTTAGTGGGCATTACTAAAAATGCTTTTAGAAAATTATTGGGACTTATGTGCTTTGGTACTTCCAGTCCACAATGGAATGAGACCCTCTGGATTTATAGGGCAGAGAGCAGTTCCTGGTGATGACTGTCAGGTAGCCTCACCTCTTGGGAGACCACCTACCAAAACAAATGGAACATAACACAGGTAGTTTAACTACAAAAAACAAAATGAAAAACAAATAATAATGCATTTAAAGAACATAAATCAAAGAAAGAAAAATGAATGAAAGGGACATAAAACATGAACTTAAATCCCAACTAGGGGAGGAATGCTGATCTCAGACATGACACTTACAAAGCAAGAGCTTTTCTTGCAGTGTTTGACATGAGCAAAACCATCAACAAGAATAGGATACGGTGTAAAAAGAAATAAGTATAGAAAGTAGCAAAACAGCCCCAAAGTTGTTTCCTGTGTATCTTGAAACTGGTATGTATGCAGATGTCTGCTGTATGCATTTGTTATTGCCCAAGTACAAGTGTGACCTGCTTTAGCCCTACTGATTCTCATAGGAACACAACTGTAACAATCCTCTCTGCCTTGCTCTGTTCTGTCATTATTCCTGTCAGGCACATGCGATTAGGAGGAGTCCTTAAGGCTCTGCTGCCCCAAGCAGAGATGGGACGCTTTTGGTAACGCAATCTCCTGTTTTCGTTCGTAGTGCAGGGGAACCCTAAACGGAGGGCAAATGACGTCACCTTCCGGGACCACGTCTCCAAGATGTACCCCTTTCTGAGAATCAGCACTTCAAACCGAAATGGCATTGGAAAGAGGGCATCAGTTCATTGACTAACTGCGACTGAGAAGGACCTACTCTGGAGCACTTCATTCTTTTCTTGTTTTAGCACCCTTGTGTGCTTTTTATTTTGACCACTTCTTACCTCACATCCCTAGGATTACATGGGGGCCCAACACTTCTTCATGGCTCAAGTCTGCTATTTATCACAGTTGAATAGGGTTAATAATGTCAAGGTTTTGTCTGAGTTTAAGGAAAAACAGTTATCACTCACTACCACTTAACTATGGAGAAACATCATTAGGTGAGACCGATAACCATCAGTGCCTTCTACTTAACAGTAGACATGAGAATTATTTTTAATTATGTTTCCTAATATTGTAAGGTAGCATACAAAGAAAGGAACTGCACTGGCCCCTGGGGATACTCACAGGAATCATGGAGTACGTATATGGTTTGCACGTATTGAAAACATCCTCTGACATTTGAACTAGACCACTGAAGTTCACAACCACCAAATTCTCAAGCATTTGTAACAGAATGATGAGGTGAAGGGGGCCAAAGCTGTGCTAAATTTAATTTGGTCTTGACACTTCTGGACTACTGCAACTCTCCGCTGGCAGTATGCGTCACCAAGCCGCTGAAGATGATTGAAAATGCAGTGGCATGTATGGTGTTCAACCAACCAAGCAGGCCCAGGTCACTCCTCGTTTCAGATAACTACATTGACTCCATGTAGTGGCATGTATTAAGTTAGATGCCCACAGAGTAGTCAAAGGGTCAGCACCTATATATATGGAGGCACATAAGTTCCTATGATTCCTTCTCACCCACTCAGGTCTGCTGATGAATGGTGTTTGGTGATACACATGCTTTTCATATGAAGCTCCTAGCTGGTGAGACAAAGCTGTCCAAGTCCATTTGAAATTCTGTCTCTCTCAATGTGTTTAAGAAGTGTTTGAAGACCCTTCTGTTCAGTGTTCTTCACTTATGATAGTTAATTTTGTAACCTTGTCCTGTAACAAACTGATGTTACTTGACTATGTTTATCTGTTTTGTAAGTCACTTTGGATAATAGCATCTTCTGAGCAAATAAATGTAAATGCAAATGTACTATCAGAATATTGCTAACCATTAAAGCTATTTCTGCACTGTGGCTGTGATGAAAACCAGGCTGACACTTTTAATACATTGTTTAAAATGAGTTAGAAATGGTGAAGCTACCACTAAATTCAGCATTGGTGGGCACACTCATTGTGCCTGAGGTCAACAGTTAACCCGTGGTAGTGTGACTCAATGGCTAAGGCAATCGACCTCAAACACCAAGACTTCCTTTTCAGTTCCCGTCTCTGACTTACTGTGTGACTCTGGGAGAGTCTCTTAAGCTGCGTGTGCTCCAATTGTGAAGACAAACATGGCTAAGATAACAAAAGCTGCACTGATGTCTAAACGTGCAAGTCACCATGGGCAAAGGATTCAGCCAGCTGAACAATACTAATAATGAGATGTGTGAGAAAACCAGAATACCTGCATTGAGAGAATGCAACAACTCCATAGAGTAAATGTCCACATCAGGAATTAAAATTCAAACTGAATCATTACGAGCTGTGAGAAGGAAGAGTAAACTATCAAGCTTCTGGTCTAAACAGAAACAAAAATTTTTATACAAAGTACTGCATGCTGGTGGGACAAGTAAGTAAGAATTTCACTGTACTCTGTACTTGTGACGGTGTTACTACTGCTACACAATATCTGAAATAGTTAGGAGAATTTGGTTTTGTTTTTCGCAAGGTAGATCATTAAAAATTATTGTTAAATAGAATAAATTCTTTATCAATATGAGTGCTGAATTACACCAGAAAGGCATTAAAAGGATTTTTCAATTCACATCCAACATACTCAGCAGAAATTCATAAACCTGCCAGAGGCTGGCGTCTCCTTCAGATAAATTGTCATTGCAAACATTTCTTTAAAGAGTTCTTCTTCTTTGCTGTCAATTGATGCCTTAATTACCACTGAATGGTGGCACCACTGAAATGAAGATGGCGCGTATGAATGGGGCTTCTCATGCTGGGGTTTTCCCTTTGACCTTTTCATTATTTGAAATATAACAGGGTAGTGTGTCCATAGTTCATTTAGACGAAAGTGGATGAAACATGAAAGTGACCCTCATTACCGTGCATGGCAAGCCACCTGACTTTCTGCACTAATGGAGCACATGATGGACAAGGCCGGCTTTGATTGCTGGTTTGGATTACATCAGCCGAGGGAGTGCCGGTGTGATGCTGCCTCAGGGCATGAGAACGCAGGCACAAGTTCAGTGTTTTTACGAATACTCAGTTGTGCTCTTGTGAAAAAACGGTCAATTAAAAACACCATCCTGCATAAAATGAATATAAGCGGGTATGTTACTAACGCTTATTGGCATTTATAAATTGCTCACATTTGACACAGTTGAGTTGACACTAATCTCTGATAAAAGATTCACCATGTTAATACAACTAAGAATTTATTACTGTGTCAGACAGAGAAAAACATTGATGTTATAATTTGGTTTTGCTTTAGATTCTTTGTTCTCATTATTTTACATTTATTGCTGGATTTTCTTTTCTACTTTGTAGTTTTGAGTTATGTAGAGCCTGTTTTTGTTTTAAACACTTATTTAAAGATTACTTCTTACAATGCCATATTGTTTTATCATGGCTGCTGCCATTTTGTCTTTGGTAACTACAAAGTTTCTAGGCTGAGATCTCAGGAAGTGGTGTAAGAGATAATTAGGTATAAAAGTCAGCACAAATTCCCATTCGAGTTTATTAATAAAATCTACTGTAACAAGTTTATTTTTGATTAATACATTTTCTGGCTAAAGACCCTGCATTTGACCCTTTAGACTTTGAACTGTGGAAGTACTCTTAGGCTTCATAAACAGAACTGATTTGATTTTTGAGTAACAACTTTTGTTTGAATTTTGAAAACGTTTCTTCTCCTGATATTTTTCATATAAATCTGCCTCATCTCTCTTTGTGGTGGATTAATTCATGGATTTGTAATAAGCAAAAAACTGATTATAATTACTATTAAGTTAATGTAACTGGTCTTAGTGGTTCTGTGTGAATATGAGTGTGCTCCCACTGGATTATTCTTGTCTTGTGCCCAGTGCTTGCGGGGATAGGCTCCTGCTCAGGATTAAGCTGGCTCAGAAAATGCTATGGTATGGTATGGTATATTCACATAAGTACTTCCTTAATTTAAATGGAATGTAAGTTTGCACATCTACACAGATAACGGAAGATTTTGTTTTACCTCCTATAAGCTGACATGTTGATTGAATGTTCTTAATTCTCTGCTATATTTCTGACTAGCTGTCCCATGCGGCTCTGCCCCTTGTAGAAGTGAAACAGGACAGTGAGGAGGGCCCTGCCAGGCTCCCCACTCCTGACGTCACGCTTCCTCCTCCCCTCAGCCCGTACCTTCTGTCTCAGATTAGCATGAATATATCGCTCCTGCAAGCGAACTATGATTCTTAGCACAATGAGAGAAGTTGCAAAATGAACAAGAATGTTCAAGCAAATTATAGAAAAAAAACAATCTAAATCCGTCAAGTAGTTCTCTCGTTCGCTAGCTAAGCTGAGGTAAGGAACACCCTGAGGCCCCACCCCATCCCCTCAGCGTGTCTGTCGGATTTGCGTAAATAAACCAGTATCTCAAGCGAACTATGATACTTAGCGCAATGAGAGAAGTCACAAAATCAATCGGTATGTTCAAGAAAATTATAGGAAAAAACCCAATCTAAATATGTTAAGTAGTTCTCTTGTGAAAAGCAGACAAACATACAGACAGACAGATGCTGGATTTTCTATATTTATAGAGATGTGACAATAGAAGCATGATGGACAGTTAGATAAAAGCACAAACTCTTAGGTAGATTAGATTGCCTGCCAACAGAAAGGCTGCGAGACATATAGTATTCTGACCATATGCATGATGTAGTAGAAATTTAATTTCTTATTAACGAAAGAAACCTCCTCTAACAGGACAAATCAGTAATCAGGCAGGAGAAAAGCTGTTCATTGTATCTTTTAATTACTCCTCAGCAAAATGCCTCGGAGAGAGTATTCTTCAAAAGCAGTCCATTACAGCATGGTGAGAATAATCAGAATGGTCAGAGACACAAAGACTAGAGGTTCGTTTTTTAAAGTATTGAATTTACATACAGTGTCAATCAATTCAAACATTTACTCCGATTGGTTCGTTGGTTTACACCC
Source organism: Polypterus senegalus (assembly GCF_016835505.1). Lineage (NCBI taxonomy): Eukaryota > Metazoa > Chordata > Cladistia > Polypteriformes > Polypteridae > Polypterus > Polypterus senegalus. Next base: position 140,148,670 of record NC_053159.1, on the reverse strand, counting down.
AAATGACTTACAGTATGTAAAATAAAAGTCTATTCTATTATATTCTGGTTCTTCTTATACCTTTTGAGATGAGCTACCATCCTTGAAATTTCTGTGCCTATAACAACTGCCCATTCGGGTTGTTCACAGGAAATCTGCTGATTTCTTAGTCATCTTTCAGTGCATTTTGTTGTTCACTTGACCTATCTGTGGTTTCCTGATATGCCTGCAAAGGTTTCTGACATTTATTAACCCTTTATGCTATTCCCTATGTTACCCTAGAATTATTCTTCCACAATGAATGTCACAATGGATGTCTCAGTGTATGTGATAACGTATAGAAACTGAAAGAAATGTAACAAACATACTTAAGCCTTAAGCAGAAATTTCTTTTCTTTCTTTTCAGTATTTCTTTTTGGTGTGCATTATTAACTTTTTCTTTTATTTTTGTGCAAACTGTTTGTAGCGGTGCCACATAGTGTTTAAATGTCAGTGCTGTGTGTGTCTCGTTTTCATTGTCCCATTGACTGCGTTGTGTGTATCAGTTAATGTTGTCCCCGTAAAGGAGGACGGATGATGGGAGGAGTTCACAATCACTTACCTGGAAAACACCTGTATATCAATTAATCAATTACTGCCGTCACGGATTATTTAAGGAGAAGAGGAGGAGACGAAAAAGGAGACCAGCACGAGGAGAGAGAAGGAGAACAACCAATAACGCATTCACGATTACAACCTGCCTGCCGTTTCATTCCATTGCGCTATCATCCAGTTTGTATTTCATTCATCCGGACTGCCTTTCAACCTGCTTACCGCTGAAGACCCCGGGGTCGAATCATCATTCGCCGCACGCCGAGGAATCACGGTGAGGTTATTCCAAACGCCGGGAAATACGAACATTACTATCGCCATTAATCAGTACCCGTATTCAGGACATTTATTTCACGTGCGGACTCAAGTTCATGATCATTCCGTTTGCCAGCCATTTGTCGTTTGTGTGGTGTGTGTCATATGTAACGTGGACAAGGGAGGGGATTTATATATATATATATTGTCGGGTTTGCTGTGGGATTGTTGGGGTGGAGGAATATTTGAGTGTACATTTGTCTTGTGGCGTGTCTTGTCCCATTTAATACATTTATTCTTGTTTCCTTTTACATTCTGCTTATTGTCTTTGCTTTTCAAACCGTCGATTGTGGGGAAAGTTAATCTGTGTAGGAGTACGGCTTGACAGGAAAAGGTTTCTCAGTCAATTATCCAGGCCACAGGTCTTGGAGGTGTAGCTGCCGGCTGGGAATAAGGGGTCGGCCGTTACATAAGTGGTGCCCTCTCTGAGGAATCTTTATTTAATTCGATCACTGTCTGCCTTTAAATTTTCCCCAAAAATATCATGTCTTTAGGGCGTGCCGAGCAGGACGACACCATTGCTTCGCCTCGGTGTGATGATGGAGTAGCGGTGCGCACGCCACGGTCAGAGCGTGTTCAGCGGTGCGAGAGGTGGTGGATTCTTTGCAGTCGCTGTACCTCGAAGATCACCGTGGACCTGAAGAGGAAGGCCTGGAGGACGTCGCCTCTGTGGGAGGATCTGGCGCAACAAATAACCCGGCTGGAGGAGAAGATCCGCGAGGTTGCGAAGTACGCTGGAGCGCGAAGCAGCCTTGCGGGCTCGCATCAGCAGCTCCCAGGAGGAAATGAAAGAATACATCAACGAGCAAGTTCAACTCCTGGGCGGGAAATCGTGTTGTGCCTCCAGAGGCGGGATCGACGCTGGCAAGATTCTCTTCAGGGGGAAGTCCAAAGGTGTCTCCAGAAGATAAGACCGTCGCCCCGTCAATCAACGCCGACGTATCTCGGGGGGAGCGCATGCCTCAATCGGCCATTTGTTCCTGGGTGCGCCTGTCTTTTCCCAAGTTAGGGGCTCCTATAATGTCGATGATGTCCTGAACTTTGTGGAGGACGGGAGGCGTACCTGGCCGTTAACCCTCTAACCCCGGAAGAGCTAATTGGGGTGATAGGGACATCCCTCTCGGGACCGGTGCGGAGCTGGTGGCTGACGGCCAAGAAGACCATTTTCGACTGGGGATCCTTTCGTCGATCTTTCCTCGCGGCTTTTCTTCCGGAAGACTACGAGACCGAACTGGAGGACAAGCTGCGGTCCATGGTGCAACTACCTTCACAAACCATCCGGGACTTCGCCTATGAATACCGGGCTTTGTGTTTGAAGTGGCGGCCGGCTATGGCTGAAGAAGAGGTGGTCCGCGCGTCCTTAATGCCTGTAACCCGCGGTTAGCTGGGAGTCTCAGGGGGGTGGTGGGATCGGTGGAGGACTTGGTGAGGGGAGGCTCCCAAGTGGAACGGGACTGGGAAACTCAAGGCGTACTGGCACAAAGTTCAGGCCAGTACACGAGAACCCAGCCCCTAAAACCACAACGAGCCAAACCTTGCCGGTCGGAAGCCGATCTCGCCATTATGCAAGCGAGCACGTCCCTTCTGATCGTCCCAGTGATGCTGCGGGGGTGGCAGATGGATGCGGTGGTGGATACCGGGAGCCACCATACTTTAATCCGCTCAAGCCAGTGGGAGAAGATTAGCCGACCGACAGACAAATTAACATCTGCCCGTCCGTCCGATTTGTATTGGCGGATGGGAGTGAACACAAGGCCCTGGGCAGAGTCCCCTTGAGGTACAGTGTACTCGCCACCACCTGGGATATGAATACGTATGTCCTGGAGGACCAGCACCTGTCAGTTCCGTTACTCCTTGGGCTGGATTCTCTAGCCACCATGAGGATGACCATCCATCTCAGTCCCAGGGGGTATACGGTACCGGGGGAAGGGATATGCGAATTCATTTACAAATCCAAAGAAGATCTGGGCTCGAATTTATCGGGTTTTACGCAGAGAGGAGCGGCGCAAGCACCTCGGCGGCAGCCCCAGTGGAGGGACAACCTGAAGAGGTGAGGCCGGTGCTGAAGAAGTGGGCCGAGGTGTGGACGGAGAAGTTAGGAGTTGCCCGTGGGGTGACCCACATGGTCCACACCTTGGACGAAGTCCCTATAAGGCACCGAGCTTACCGGGTTTCTCCACTGAAGAGCCGTCATTAAAGAACACCTCGATCGGATGCTCGCCGAGGGAATAATAGAACCATCTTCCTCCTCCTGGCGCCCCTGTGGTCCTCGTGAAGAAGTCGGATAATTCCTATCGTTTCTGTGTGGACTACAGGGGTTAACGAGAAGACGAGCCTGGACGCATATCCCATGCCCCTGGTTCATGAAATCCTGGAGTCACTGCATGGAGCTGCAGTATTTAGCACCTTAGATCTCCGCAGTGGCTATTGGCAGGTGCCGATGGACGAGGGAGTAAAAGAAGACGGCAGTCATCACCCCTGAAGGCCTGTTCCAGTACAATGTCATGCCTTTTGGGCTTAAAATGCTGGGGCCACTTTCCAGCGGCTCATGGAGCAGGTTCTGAGGGGTTGATAGGCAAGATCTGCTTCGTACATCGATGACGTCATTGTTTACTCCCCTTCTATAAATCAACATCTCCGGATTTAGACACCATTTTCCAGCGATTTCATCAAGCGCACCTTACGCTGAACACGAAGAAGTGTACCTTCATTCAACCCCACATACGCTTCCTCGGGCACATTCTTTCATCGGAGGGGGTCGCTGTAGACCCCGAAAAGACCTTGGCCATCCGGGGTACCCACGCCCACAGATTTGAAGTCGTTGCAACGTTTTCTTGGGTTAGTGGGGTGGTACCATAAGTTTATTCCCCGGATGGCAGATATAGCGGCTCCCTTGAACCAGCTTAGGAAAAAAGATGTCCCGTGGGAGTGGACGACAGAATGCCAGGACGCGGTCGAGCGACTAAAGAGCCACCTACAAGAGCCACCCGTTCTGGCCCAACCGGATCCACAGCTCACCTTCCAGGTACAGACAGATGCCAGCAACCTGGGGCTCGGCCGTGCTCACTCAAAGAATTAACCCAGGCTGAACATGTCATCGCGTCGCCTCACGAGTTTTGCGGCGCTGAGCTGAACTACTCGACAGCTGAGAAGGAGTGTTTGGCTGTCGTGTGGGCTGTGGAGAAATGGAGACATTATTTGGAGGGGTTGAATTGAAGTGTACACCGACCATCACGCTCTGACCTGGGTGTTCAATCACCCGAAGACCTCCTCCCGTCTGACCAGGTGGGTCCTCCGCCTCCAGAATTTTACGTTCAGGGTGACTTACGGAAGGGCTGTGGTAACATCGTGCGGATGCACTATCTAGGGTATCGGAGCCGTCGGGATGGTGTGTTTGGCAGAGGCGAAAAGATGATCCTCCCTCTGCCAAGGAGCCTTGAAGACCTAGCCCAAGCACAAGCTACCAGTCCATTCTGCCAGAACATCAGGGAAGGGCTGGAGCAACAGCGAACTGACCGGGTACACTTTGTGGACCTCCAAGGGGTCTTGTACAGGACTATTCCATCCACCCTTGGGGGTCTGCAACATCAACTGGTGGTCCCGGAAGAGCTCGTCCCCGACTTTCTGAAGCACTACCATGACAGTCCTTTAGGTGGTCACCTTGGAAGGACAAAAACTTTATTAAAGATTCTGGGGGTTGCGTGGTGGCCGTCTGTCCGGAAAGACGTGTGCCACCACGTGAAGACGTGTGCCACCTGCCAACAACTAAAAAACCCACCTGGTAAACCGGCGGGATTACTTCAATCGACGATCGCAGATGGACCAGGAGAGACTTTGGGAGTCGACCTAATGGGGCCATTTCCTATCACCAGCTCGAGGAAGACCGTCCTGATGGTAGTAGTAGACTATTTTTCGAAGTGGGTGGAGCTGTTTGCGTTAGCCGATGCAAGGGCTAACAAAATATGCTCCATCCTGAAGAATGAAATCTTCACCCGCTGGGGGGTGCCAAGAAACATCATCTCGGATCGGGGTCCGCAGTTCACAAGCTCCATATTGGATGAACTTTATGCAGCCTGGGAGTGAAGAAAAACCTCACCACCGCTTACCATCCCCAGGCCAACATGACGGAGCGAGTGAACTGGACCCTGAAGAACATGATCGCCTCCTATGTGGGTGAACGCCATCAGGACTGGGATAAATGGCTCCCGAGCTCCGGTTTGCCCTGAACACCGGTGCATGAAGCCACAGGTGAGACGCCTGCTTTGGTTGCGCTGGGCAGACAGCTTAAGACCCACTCGACCGACTCCTTCCCAGCACCCCTAGTCCAGAATCCACCAGTTACAATAATTTGGTTAAGGTAGAGGGTTTACGGCGGAGAATCCAAGGGAGGTTGGTGAGTTCGACATCCAGACACGCCAAACTGTATAATGCCCGCGGAGGGAAGCGCACTTCCAGCCGGGTGATTTGGTCTGGATTAGAGCTCACCATCTCTCAGATGCCAGCAGAAAATTCTCCGCCAAGCTAGCGCCTAAATGGTTAGGTCCAGCTAAAATCATTCAACAAACAGGTCCAGTCAATTTCCAGATCCAAAGGGGTATCGGCGCTGCCTCCAAGTTAGACACCATCCATGTGGCCAACCTCAAGCCGTACTTCGGCCCTCCCTTGTCCAAGGTTGGGGGGGGGGAATGTAGCGGTGCCACATAGTGTTTAAATGTCAGTGCTGTGTGTGTCTCGTTTTCATTGTCCCATTGACTGCGTTGTGTGTATCAGTTAATGTTGTCCCGTAAAGGAGGACGGATGATGGGAGGAGTTCACAATCACTTACCTGGAAAACACCTGTATATCAATTAATCAATTACTGCCGTCACGGATTATTTAAGGAGAAGAGGAGGAGACGAAAAAGGAGACCAGCACGAGGAGAGAGAAGGAGAACAACCAATAACGCATTCACGATTACAACCTGCCTGCCGTTTCATTCCATTGCGCTATCATCCAGTTTGTATTTCATTCATCCGGACTGCCTTTCAACCTGCTTACCGCTGAAGACCCCGGGGTCGAATCATCATTCGCCGCACGCCGAGGAATCACGGTGAGGTTATTCCAAACGCCGGAAATACGAACATTACTATCGTCATTAATCAGTACCCGTATTCAGGACATTTATTTCACGTACCGGACTCAAGTTCATGATCATTCCGTTTGCCAGCCATTTGTCGTTTGTGTGGTGTGTGTCATATGTAACGTGGACAAGGGAGGGGATTTATATATATATATATATTGTCGGGTTTGCTGTGGGATTGTTGGGGTGGAGGAATATTTGAGTGTACATTTGTCTTGTGGCGTGTCTTGTCCCATTTAATACATTTATTCTTGTTTCCTTTTACATTCTGCTTATTGTCTTTGCTTTTCAAACCGTCGATTGTGGGGAAAGTTAATCTGTGTAGGAGTACGGCTTGACAGGAAAAGGTTTCTCAGTCAATTATCCAGGCCACAGGTCTTGGAGGTGTAGCTGCCGGCTGGGAATAAGGGGTCGGCCGTTACATGTTTGCTTTGAATTTCACTACATTTTTCAAATGAAGATATCTGTATATACAGAACATATTGCACTAATGACCAAGCCTTTCTAGTAGCTGTATTTTGAACTACTATTGGAAACCCTTGACAAGCTCAGCTACAATCACTCTTTAAGTTTAGGCAAATCAGATTATTATTCAATAATTCAAATAACGATTTCTCCACTCTATAAAAAAAGGAAAAGTTTACTTATTTCACAGTGTTAATTGCAGTGTCCAGATGTGCAGAGCCAGTCCAAAACAATATTAATACCCTGGAGTGGCCAAGTCAGAGTCCAGATCTCAACTCAGCTGAGAATGTGTGGCTGGACTTGAAAGACGCTTCACGCTCGATCCTCATGTAACCTGACAGAGCGCGAACAGTTCTGCAAATAAAAAACAGGGAGAAAGTGCAGTGTCTAGATGTTCAAAGTTGATAGTGAGATGTGAGACTCGTGGCTGTCATGGCCGACAAAGGTGCATCTACTAAATACTGACTTTCAAGGTGTGAATACTTATGTGATCAGTTATTTTATATTTGTAATTAATTTGGACCACTTTGTAGAGATCTGTTTTCACTTTGGCATTATAGAGTCTTTTTTTGTTGATTAGCGTAAAAAAAGATAAAATTAAATCCACTGTGATTCAATGCTAACAACAAAATGTGGAAAAATCTTCCTCCAGACACCTTGCAGACACATTAAAGTATTAGAGCTTCCTATACAGAAAAGTAGTAAATGTAATACATCTTAAAATGTTGTAAAAATGTCTATGTGCCTGTACTATTTAAAATCAGATTGGTACTCTGTGTTGCAGGATAGCCCCTCTCTTAATCCAGCAGATTCCTGAAGGCTGAGCAGGCACAGAGTGGCATCAGCTCTGGCTGGACTTCCGATCAATCGCAGGGTCCACTTATACACAACCATGGAGACCAAATTAGTGGCGCCAAGTCCCAGACCTACATGTGTTTGGGATGAGAGGGGTAAAGCAGAGCACTCCGAGAAAACCCCTACAGACAATAGGACAGCACACAAAATCCACTGATAAAAGGCAAACGCAGAACTTGAACCCAGCATTTGGGGAAATTTGATTACAAAAAATAAAAAAAACATATGTAACATTACAGGATTTTCATTAGTCTGTGCATAAGAATGTGAAATGGATGCAGAGATATGAACAATGAAAAGATACTTGTAATCATTTTTACCTGTGTATATTTCATATTTATATCAATAACTTCATTACTCCACCTATTTCCTTCTGTTCATTCACATAACCTGCTTCACTGTACGTGATTTCCATTTTTCTGGCACCGACCTTAAATTGCAGTTCCTGGAGGAAAACTGAGGGGAGAACAAACACCACATGGACTGTGGCAGGGCTGAGATTTGAACCTGGGCCTCTGAAGCTTTGAGCCAGTAGTGTTCTGCATTACATATGCTGTATCTAAATGGGATTGTAAAATGAAAACAAATACATTTATAGCACATTAAGCATTCCTTTTTATTTAAATGTATATGAATCTCATCCAAGCATCACACCTCTGGTAAAGTGGCTTGAAAATCAGTACAAGTCTGAAACACCCAGACAGCTATTGTAAATAAAATGACTTACATTTATCACATTTTCAAAATCCGAACACATGTCATTTAGCAGAGGCCTTGGGCCTTGGACTGTCATCTTTTGTTATTCTTGGCAAATAAGCAGCTGACGATAATTTCTGTACTTTAGAAGGTGGTTATCTGAAGGAAACCCGGTATTACTCCAGGCCTTCAAATAGGTTTTCCACTGTCTTTGAAAAGAAAAAGGGAGGAAATCTGCCATTGTGCTGATTTTGAAAGTTTTGTGCTGTGAGCATACTAGAGTCGTATCTTTAGACAATCTGCTCTGCAGACTCCCTACCTACCCACTCTCAAGATTTTCCTGTAATGTGTAGTAGAACAATTCATAGATTTAGAATAACAACCCCAAAATAATGATGGTTGCGATCTCATTTCTGAATTGTTTGGTTTTATGGTCTGTTTTTCATCCATCGGCTTTCTAATGTGGTTATTCAGTTTATCAGCTTATCAGGGCTGTCTCCAAGCAGCACTGGGTGTAAGATGGGAATCAGCATGGTGCCAGTAAATCACAAGGCACACCCACGCCCATCAATACTGAACACAACTCAGGGCCATTTTTTAGGGGCTTGGAGGCGGGAGAAACCTGTGAAAAATCTAACTTTAGATTTGTGTGTGTGTTCCTGGTAAGATATTACTTCAAGTCAACAGGAAGGAGCTGTCTGAATAAAAGCTTTATGTGTGGAGATCAGATGTCACTGCAGCCCACTGCTGCAGAATGTCCAACAGATGCAAAGAACGGAGGGGCAAGTCCAGTGCTTTTTTTTCTTCTGCTGTAGATGCTGCTCTGATTGTGCACAATGCCAGCAAATTTTAAATGGAAATGGAACCAGATGATGCTGCAAAATTTAAATCGGGAAGGCAAAATTAAATAAGCAATGCTCAAGATGTGTAACAAAAATTTAAGTCAAGAAACGGTGCAGGGAATTCATAAGCCACTAAATAAAAATGTAACCAAATGCAAATCATAAGTGTTAGTTAAATAATGGGGTAAATCCCATAACCAAAAAATCAAAACACAGCAAAAGAATGAATGCTAATGTATTTTCATGCCTATGATGTCATCTGTCACGATTTCCGTAATTTGACATCCTAACTACTAGCCGCCGTGACATGGCAACCATAAAAACAGCTAAACAGTCATGTGGGAAAACACACTGTTAAAAAAATGTTGAGACACAAAATAAATATAACCAGTTCTCCAAAACCCCAAAATCAATGTCAAAAGAAAATTTGGAGACCAAGGAACAGGCAGAAAAAATTAAAACTGCAAGTCAGATTATGACAGAATCCTGCTGGTTCACCATCTGCAACAGCGTGGTGCTGGGCATAATCAGAGTCAGTATTGATGTTCAAGGGAGAGTCAAGTCATCAGTCCATGATGGTGGAGCTGGGAAGCGACTCTGGATTTCAAAAAACCTTAACCTGCTTCAAAAGGTCAAAACTATTATTGACTGGGCCAGTGGTCTCCAAGTTGCATACTGCTCAATATTGTTCAAGACCACACTTTTTTACACTTCTTATATTCCCTTTTTAAAAAATGAATGCAATGAATGGGAAAGCTCAAGAAAGGTTTTCTTTGTACTTAATAAAGTTAAATTAAAATCAGAACTCATGTCTTCAAGTTTTACCTTTATGCTTAGTGCCACTGTTTTGTAAACAAAAGATAACATAAAGCAACCCTCTTTTTTGTTGCTAAAGACTCCACATGGGATGGGTGCAGTAAAAAATGTCTCTTTTTTATATCCATCAATGATTATCCTACTCTAATTTGCATATATTTCCATGATCACTTCAAGCTCCACCCACTGCATCGAAGAGTCGAGAAAATAAAACATGCATGGCAAGCCTACCCATAGTCATCATGAGTGCTGGTTAAATCTCCAATTAAAAAAAAAAAACAGAAAGCATGCAGAAAAACTTGTAGCATCCTAAGAAGTATGTCTCGAAATTTTCAGGTGGAGCCTAAAAAAAAAATGCATTTCCGAGGAGGATATAAATAACACAACATTATCAAAGCTAATTTGGATATGTCAACTAACCAAATGTTAGGCACACGTTACTGGATAACTGTCCGAGTTTTGAGCGAGATTCAACTTTATGGACAACTGCTGGTTGTTGGTAACATGATTTTCAATCATAACTATTAAACGTTCAAAATTTATGACTAAAAATCCTATACAATAGACGCCACAATTTGTTTTTATATGCAATGCATCTTGACATCACATGTGAAAGACTGAAAGGCAATAAGTGAAGGGAAAGGACTTAAATAAAATGAAATGAGCTTTTTATGTTCCTTTAGATTTTTCACTTCAAAGTAATACACCAAGTACTGCAACAAGCTGAACTTGAGTATTGTCTGCCATATCACCTGTGAGATTGTGTGAGAAATTGCAGGTTTTGAAGGCAGGAGTCTCTGCCTCCAAAGTGTAAATCTGTTAATGTGCAACATTCTTAGTGAACATAATTATCTAGTGCGTATGTTCCAGTAATCGAAGACAGAGTAGAGCATAAAAAAATTGACAAAACCTGTGTGGGATCTGTTAAATTTTGAACATCTGTACGATCTAAAAATCTAAATAATCTCCCAGTCTGTGATTGGCATAAGTTTTAAGTATTTGGTGATGAGGGAGGACAACCCATGCAGACATGGGAAATTTGAGCAAACTCAACAAAGACAATGGCCAGACTGTGAGTTGAACCCAGGGTTCTAGATCCATGATGTAGCAGTGCTAATGACTTACTTAAATTAAACTTAAACCCTTCCACTCCTTTTGGTGCATTGGGCAGCAAGCTTTCGCCAGCAAGTTTGAGCAGTCGTGATGATTGTAGCTTCATCTCTTTTGAGATCAAATGCCTTGAGATTTTCTTGGCAAGTTGCTCTCCGGGGAATCATGTATAAATGGTGCATATGCACACAAATGTTGCGTATGCCAGTTTCCACGCTCATATCGGAATGTATAAAAACTAAACTTGGTGTAAAGCCATGCACATTTTCACGCTAGCTCAATCCCTGGCTTACGTAAATTCTCTGCTTGGTTTTGCAAACTGGTAGCACCAGCGTTCTAGTGTGGTTTCCCTTTCTTTTTTAGATCCACATTCCTGACGCGGCTTCATCAAATACACTGAAATTAGCTGCACATTGTTTATTAGTTTAAGGCATCTGATTGTAATTAACCTGTAACAATATAATGGTCAATGGAATGGCCAAACTATTCCAAATAACACAGCTGCTTTAGCATTGTTACTCTCAAATATTTATCCCACTGTATCTGAGTGGGGAATCACAGCTCTACAGCAGCTGATCAGAAAGAGAATTATCGGTATACAGCATCAAGCACACACTACCTCAACCATGCGCACTGTCTATTGAACTGCTCTCATACGGCAAACGCTTCAGAGCCTTTCCTGTAGGGACCTTGCAGTTAAGAAACAGTTTCATCCCAAGAACTATAAACGTAATCAATCAGTTCATCAAGTGCTCCTTGTAGAACTGTTTGTACTTATTAGTACAATTGCCTACTGTAAAGCTGCGATACAATTATAATATTGCACAACCTGAGCCACTTTATAAAGCACATATTTACATATGATGACAATATCATTTTTAAGATGAAATTCAGCAAAATATGTTTATTACTTTGTACAAAAATGTTACCATAATTTAAATAATCTGTACTGTTAATAATTAAACATGTGAGGACATGGTGTCACAGCACTAGCCATGACCTGGTGCCCCGTTCACAGATCTTAACTTTGCTGATGATGCTGTGATCTTCGCTGAGTCAATGGAGGCTCTGATCGGGGTGCTCAAGAGACTGAGTGAGGAGTCTGAGTGTCTGGGCTTGCGAGTGCCCTGGATAAAAACCAAGATCCAGGCTTTTAATGACCTCTGGGCACAGCCATCAGCAGTGTGTCTGTTTGCGGAGAGAGTGTTGACCTTGTTGAGAGGTTTACTTACCTTGGCAGGGACATTCATGTCTCTTGTGACTCTTCCTATGAAGTCCGTAGACCAGAGTGGAAGGGCATGGGGGGTCATGAGGTTGCTGGAAAGGGGTGTGTGGTGCTCCTAATATCTATGCAAAAGGACGAAGGTCCAAGTCTTTAGAGTCCTGGTGCTTCCTGTCTTTCTATATGGTTGTGAGACATGGACACTATCCAGTGACCTGAGATGAAGACTGGACTCCTTTGGTACTGTGTCTCTCCAGAAAATCTTTGGGTACCATTTGTTTGACTTTGTGTCGAATGAGCGATTGCTCATGGAGTCCCGAATGAGGCACATTACCTGCATTGTGAGGGAGCATCAGTTACGGCACTACGACCATGTGGCGCGTTTACCTGAGGGTGATCCAGCTCATAATATCCTCATTGTTGGGGACCTGAGTGGTGGAACCAGGCCAAGGTTTTCGGCCACGTAACATTTGGCTGAGGCAGACAGAGGGTCATTTTAACAGGGTGGGACTGGACGGCGTGTCTGCCTGGGGGGGTTGTCAACCGGGATCCTGTGTTGTTTCGTTGTGTAGTGGGTGCTGCAAAGCACTATATTAGTGCATGCTTCCCGAATTGACTTGACTTGTTTATGATGTTCTACTTTAATGACAAAATAAACTACATCATTAAAGTTGACATTTTAAGATTTTTTTCCCACTGTGTCCCTATTTTTTTTTCTTTTCACTGTACCCTAATAAGCTTCCATATGACACTCAGACAGTGGGCTACGACTCGCCTTTTCATGGCGACTTTGATATCTGACAACTTTTTTATTTTTAGGCACTGCGCGACTTTGTGAACTTGAGCTTTTGAGTTTCTCTGACACTATGTCACTCGATCAACTTCCTTTTGTTGTTTATACCACTGTTTAAACCAACAGATAGTACATTTTTCCTTGCCCCCACTTGGTATTTACAGAAATTCTTATATTTTCCCTTGTGCTTTTGCCATTGTCTTTTCACAGAACGCTGAGCTTAAGGGCTATTTATATTGATTTGCATATTCAAAGAAGTGTAATACTGGGAGGAGGTAGGGAGTGGTGACATGCGCGTGCCCGTGCGTTACTTTCAGATTTAAGCATCTGAATTGTTTTGTGCATACACACATTTCTGCTGTTGTCCGTACGCCATGTTTTAGTGTGAATTCTATGAATTCATATGAATTCTATGTGAATATTTTAGTGTGAATTGCATGGTGTTATGCATGAGGTCTTAAATGGGTACTCTTGCCTCTTCTTTCTAGTATGGGGTTTCCAGTTCATTGTAACCATGGGGATCTGCTGACAAAGTGCTAATTACTAAATGAATTGTTTTTTTATATATTTTGGGTATAGACAATGCTGTAAGAAACTTAAAAGTAAAGATTATGTATTTTAAGTTAAGGCAAAACCTAGAGGCCACAACATTATCTTGGGATTAAGATCTCATTAAAATCACAGAATCATGGGTGTTGTGATTGATGGCAAGAAATATATCAGTAAGAACACATCTGTTAGAAATATGTCAAGAATGAAATCCCGGCTCAGGGAATAACCTGGCAAGTAATAAATATGCTTTAATCACCACAAGTCCTGTTAGAAGGGAAAAGATAAAAGTGATTTAGTGGTCTGAGATGGCTGCAGTCAGAAAGCATTAAACAGTTGCTTATGTAATAAAATGGAATAAAATAAATGTGACGAAGAAAATGTGACTGTGAGTTCTTTCAAATTCATCAAATTGACTTGAAGTCAGCTGTTGAAATGAAAGAAACAGAAGTACAAATGTCAGTTCACCTGTAGATATCACATGTTTTTTATCTACAAAGAAGCATCAGAGTAATCACGTGATTGATCGATCCACTAAGCAACACGAAACTGTAAAATATCCGCTGTGTTAGAAGGGTGTATAACCAAGGGGCCTCATGCATAACGCAATGCGAAGAATTCACACTATAACATGGCGTACGGACAAAAGCGGAAATGTGTGTATGCAAAAAAAAAATCCAGATGCATAAATCTTTGTGAACGCCAACTTCCATGTTCTTCCGCTACATAAATCCCAGTCAGCATGAAAAGTAACGCACGTACACGTGCCTGCTGTCCTGCCCCATCTCCTCACAGAATTATGCCTCTTTGAATATGCAAATCAATATAAATAGCCCTTAAGCTCAGCGTTCTGTGAAAAGGCAATGGCAAATGCACTGGGGGAAATAGAAGAATTTCAGCAAATACCAAGTGGAGGCAAGGAAAACGTACTATTTGTTGGTTTAAACAGTGGTATAAACAACAAAAGGAAGTTGATCGAGTGACATAGAGTGTCGGAGAAACTCGAAAGCTCAAGTTCACAAAGTCGCACACTGCCCGAAATAAAATAGAAGCTGTCAGATATCAAAGTTGCCATGAAAAAGCGAGTTGTAGCTCACCGTTTGAGTGTCATATGAAAGCTTATTAGGGTACAGTGAAAGAAAAATAGGCACACAGTGGGGAAAAAAGCACGATATGTCAACTTTAATCTCAAATTTTCCACTTTAATCACACAGTTTATTTTGTCATTAAAGTAGAAGATCATAAACTTCATCTTAAAATCGTTTAATTTACTAGTTTCTCAAATCCCATTGTAACTAAAGTACCACATTAAATGCTTTGTTTTGTATTTGATTTTCTATGTGCTCTATGTGTGTGAATCACTATGTGCTTCTTAAACGGGCTTTCTCTTTCTCCGACAGGACAGATAATCCATTACATTTGTGATATTACAGCTCTCTGAATAATTAGAATACTGAGATATATACTTGATATCATTTTCATGATGATAGGAGTTAAAGCATGTTATTAAACATGGGAACACGGTGGCGCAGTGATTGTTCATGCCTCATGCTTGCTGCGCTGTGCGCGACCTCCAATGAAATAATTTATTGCAGCAGTACTCTCTCTTTCAAACGTACTAACCTTCAATTCCTGTCCTTACTTTTCTTTCTCCAAGTAACCCAATCGCCACGCAATCAGCTCTGTAATAGACGTTAAGCCATCTGTAAGCTTAGAACACAGATTCTTCAAAACTTTTAAGGAACATTGAAATATCTGCGTAGTACATGTTTAATTATTCCATCCATCTATCCTTCCCTTGTCGCCAGCCTGTTCACAATCCGTGAACAGAGCGCAAGCTCCTCGCTAGCGTTGCGGCACCATGTCCTCAATTATTAATATTGATTATTTAAATGAAGATAAAGTTTTATCTGTATAATATAATAAACACATTTTGCTGCATTTCATCTTAAAAATTATATCGTCATCATATGTAAATACGGGCTTTATAAAGTGGCTCAGGTCATGCAATATAACTGTATCGCAAGTTTACAGTGAGGTAATTGTACTTAAGTGCTTATAAAGTGTTCTACAAGGAGCAATTGATGGACTGGTTGAGTGTGTTTATAGTACTTGGGATGAAACTGTTTCTGAACCGCGAGGTCCGTACTGGAATGGCTCTGAAGCGTTTGCCATATGAGAGCAGTTCAATAGACAGCATGGCAGCGTGTGCTTTATGCTGTATACCGATAATTCTCTTTCCAGTCAGCTGCTGTAGAGCTGTGATTCCCCACTCAGATACAGTGATATAAATACTGTGAGTGTTGCAGTGAGAGTAAAATGGAAATAGATGATCCGTTGTGGCAACCCCTAACGGGAGCAGCTGAAAGAAAAAGAAAAAGGTGCCGTGAGAGTAACAACGCTAAAGCAGCTATGGTATTTAGAATAGTTTGACCATTTTGTGGACCATTATATTGTTACAAGTTAATTACAATCAGATGCATTAAACTAATAAACAGTATGCGGTTAATTTCAGTGTATTTATAAAGCCACGTCAGGGATGTGGAGCTAAACAAGAAAGGGAAACCACACTGGAACAATAGCACTACTTTGACATTGGGTTCCGCCTGTTTGCAAAACTGAGCAGAGAACTTGCGTACGCCAGGGTTAGAGCTACTGTGAAAATGTGCGCGGCTTTATGCCAAGTTTAGGTTTTATACATCGCGATTTGAACGTGGAAACGTTCGTACGCACGGTTTATACATGAGGCCCCAGGGCTGTGGGCAGTTAGGTGCATTACAAAACAAGAGGCATCCAGACAGGGAAGGCCTGCAATGGTGACTGGAAAAGTGGTGCCAGTTGAATTGGGCCATCAACACTAAAGGCACTCATATGCTGATAACGTAATGGAAGGATAGTGAGGGAACAATAGTTACAGGAACTGGGGTCTCCACCATTCCAGAAGGCATAACCCTTTCGCACATATCCCTTGTAATAATTACATTGAGCAGGTGACTCGGGCTGTCTGGCCATTTAATTGAGGGCTGTGGTGCAGGACTGCAGACATACCAGGAGCTCTTAGGTGATGTTCTAGAAAACACCGTTGTAGGAATTCCCAAGGCAATTCCTTAACACATCAATTATCTCTCAGGTGTTCTCTTAATAAATTAACTACATGCATTTAGCTCTTTTTCTAACTCCTCTGGCACTTTTACATAGACAATGAGGAGCAATATCTGCCACCACCAATGTACAGCACCCACCTGGATAATGTGATGGCAGCCATTCTTACACCAGTATGCTCACCACACATTACCTATTAGGTGCTGAAATGGTGAGAGAGATACTTAGTCAATTAGAGACAGGAGATGATTAGGGGCCTACAACGGAGGAGGACACAATAAGAAATTTAGCCAGGACATCACAGTACACCTTATCCTTTTCAAAGGATGCTCAGTGATCTTTTATGGCCACAGAGTGTAAGGACCTCTGTTTTGCGTGTCATGTGAAAGATGGCACCAGTTTTAACAATCTGTGTCCCCATCACTTTACTACGGAATTAGTATCCACAGATCACAGGGTAAGTGCCCCCTGTTGACCTCACCAACACTTCTTCCAGCAGCAGCCCAAGCTTTTTCAGGTTGGTATCCCATTCAAGTTCTGGCCAGGCCCAGACATGCTCAGCTTCAGGTGAATTACCTATTCTGAAGTTCAGATGGGTGATATAGCTGCTGGTTTAATGAATCAGACCAACTGCTTTTTATATAATGCAACATCATTTGCTAACTTCTAACATTTTGGAATTTCCTCAGTGTGCAGTGATTTTTGAAAAATATGCATTAATGACACACATATGTAGCCATTAGTTTATGTAAGCACATGAGAAAAATTGTAATCTGATCCAACCGATTTATATGATTTCATCTTTTTTAATTTAAGCTGCACATCACTCTCTTTACAAGTTTCAAATGAGTAAAAACCTCCTTAATAATCCAGCAAAGCCTCTGAACAAAGACAATCCCAACAAGGAGAATGCAGTACTAGCTGCAGTTGTGCTAGTATTGTCATGTGTAAAAGTACAGTCAACATTTGAAGCGCATGTCCTACCAACACGTAACAAGACACACGTGCAAACTACACATACTTAAACTAGCCATTAAACCTAAGTTTCTGGTTGTAGCTGCAGCACTCATCACTGTACCAACATTAAATACTGTAAATGGAGTGCTGTCTGAAGTGGTAGTGTTTAGCATTGCTGATTCACAGCTCCACAATGGCAGCCATTTGCTCTTCCTGTGTCTGTTTAGCTTTTTCACTGGGTGCTTCATGTTTTTCTTCCATATCACAAAAATGTATGTGTTAAGTTAGATTTGTATCTTCTAATCTGCTCAGCATGTGTGCATATGGGTGTGTGTGTGCTATAATTCATCTTTATCTCAACCACTTGAAACTCAGTAAAATGTTTTTAGATGTTTTGCAGCACTTGAAGCAGCTGCCAATATAGAAAAGGTCGGTGACACGTGTTGTAAAAAATAGACAACAAGGATTTAGGAGGGGCAGATCCATTGTGAGAGTTGTTTGAACAAGGAACAGGAGCTTTATACAAACGCAAAACACACAACACAGTTTACTTAGACTTTCACAAAGCCTTTTATACGGTTCCACACAGAAGCCTAATCCTCTAGCTGGAAGTTTAAGAGATTGTACAAATCTGAATTGGACTCAACAAGCTGAGGAGACAGATTAGAGGAGATCCTGGGGTGAGGATGTCAGTGGAGTTCAGCAGAGACCTGTGTTAGCACGTTACTCATTTACATCAACAAAATAGCTTTGGATACATTAGGTAAACATTTTGCAGAGGATAATAAAAGAGATAATGAATATGGAGAAGGAGACAAAATAGCTTTAAAAGACTTTAGGGCACAGTCAAAATATGCCGAGACATGAAATTACCCTGAAGGGTTCACATGAAGAAAGGTAAAACAAATTCTAAAAAGGATTCATCCATACATCAGCTATGAAATTAAATCCAGTGATTTTCTGGCATCATCAGGCATTGGGCATCAGTCATTCACAAGGAAGAAACACACTAGGGACAATTTAGAGCTCCCAACTAATCTCACATAGAGAACCTTTGGATGAGGAAGAAAAATATGAGTAACAAACCACCAAAGAGATGATAACACACACATTCAACACAGACAGTGACCATCTGAGAACTAAATATAGACCTGGCCTGGTGAGACAGCAGCTCTAACCATAGTAATACACTCTGAAAATGATGTGCATTTCTTTAAAGGAGGTCTCAAGAGGAGGACCATCTTCCTGAAGTCATTCAGGCTGATCCAAACAGTTAGGCTAAGCATTTTAAATGAAGGAAAAAATGATCTTGCCTTCTAGTTCAAATTTTCAAAAGATATCCTGACAATGTTTAAGATCCAGATAATGAATTGGGAAACCTCACATTGTCATGTCCTGCACCCTCTCTGAATTAAATGGCCATCCAGGAAAGTAAACCACCAGCCACTCTGCTCATTTTTTTAAATTTGCAACCTCTGCTCATCTTCCAGCACTTCTTGATTTACAATCCTCCTTGCTTGGTTTATTGGTCTGCTTGTACCCCCCACCTCATGAAGACAATTTCTCTAAGTGATATTTTGATTAGGCCATAGACCTATCTGTGCAATTATTGCCTCAAAAGACTTCTTCACAAATTTTATAAATCCACTGACATTTGAACTTGCACACAATATACTGTGACCCCCATCACTTAAGTCTATTCAGGATGGGATTCACACACATGAGGTCTACTAAACACCAGCTTCCCTTGGCCACATTATTTGAGTTGCCTTTAACCCGGACTTTACCACAGAGACGTTCCTTTGCGTCATTCCTTTTAACTTTCCCCCTACAGTACATCT
The DNA here is from genome assembly GCF_016835505.1 of Polypterus senegalus. NCBI lineage: Eukaryota > Metazoa > Chordata > Cladistia > Polypteriformes > Polypteridae > Polypterus > Polypterus senegalus. The sequence goes on along the minus strand of NC_053159.1, from coordinate 140,129,418 downwards.
ATGGTATTAGCTTCAAGACAAGTGGAGTGAAATTTTCCTTTTACTGAAATGTTTTCTTCCCACTGATGCTTCTTCAGTCCACTATGCCATCTTTTTAAAAAAATTGGTTTGCTTTTTAACTGCCATTATTACAGTGGATTCAGAAAGTATTCAGGCACCTTTAAATTTTTCATATTTTATTATGTTGCGGCCTTGGTGCTAAAGTAGATTAAATTATTTTTATCCAAACCTCAAGCAACACTCAATACCCCTGAATGACAAAGAAAAAAAACAGGATTTTAGAAATCTGTGCAAATGAATTAAAAATAGACAACTGAAATATCGAGTTGACACAAGTATTCAGACCTTTATTTAGTTGAAGGCCCTTTTGTCAGCGATTACAACCTGGAAGCTTCTTGAGATTGATGCAACAAGCTTCATACACCTGGATTTGGGGATTATTTACCATTCTTCTCTGCAGATCTTCTCAAATTCTGTCAGGTTGGATGGAGATTATCAATGTACAGCTATTTTCAGGTCCATCCAGAGATTTTTGATTGGGTTCAAGTCTGGATTCTGGTTGGGCCACTGAAGAACATTCACAGAGTTGTCCCAGAGCCATCCGTGTGTTGTCTTTGCATTGTACTTAGGATCATTGTCCTGTTGGAAGGGGAAGTTCAGCCCAGCCTGTAGTCCAGAATGCTCTGGGCAGGTTTTCATTAAGGATATCTCTGTACTTTGAAAACAACCCCACAGCATGATGCTGCCACCACCATGCTTCACTGTTGGAATGTTGTTGCAAAGGTGATAAGCTGTGACTGGTTTCCCCTGGACATAATGCTAATATTGATTTCATCAGACCAGAGAATCTTGTTTCTCACTGTGTGAGAGTCCTTTTAATGCATTTTTGCATTTAATGCAAGTCCAAGTGGGATTCCATGGGTCTTTTACTGAGCACAGGCTTCTGTCTGGACACTCTGTTATAAAGCCTAGATCAGTAGAGTCTTGCAGTAGTGGTGGTCCATCTGAAGTTTCTTCCACCTCCATATGGTTCCCCGGAGCTCAGACGGAGTGACCAATGTGTTCTTGGTCATCTCTTTTACCCTGGTCCTTCTCCCAGTATTGCTCAGTTTGGCCAGGGAGCCAACTCAAGGATTTGTGGTTGTTCTAAACATCTTGAATTAGGAAGACAACTCTGCTCTTGGGAACCTTTAATGCTGTAGCTTTGTTGTTGTTTTGGTAGCTTTCCCCTGATCTGAGCTTCAAATTAGCCCTGCCTCTAAGCTCTGCAGGCAATTCCTTCAAATGCATGACTTGGTTTTTGCTGTGACACAAATTGTCAGCTGTGGGACATTCCATGGACAGGCGTGTGCCTCTTCTAGGCATTTCCAGTCAATTGAATTTACCACAACTGGACTTTTACTTCCAGGAGCCGCCTTGACGGCTGGCTTTTGCAGTAGCTCTCTCTTGCTCTTCTTCTTTTTGGGATAACTTTCTTTTTTTACAATTATTGACCAATTTTTTAAATTATTAATATTAATATTTGGCCTCTGGCATGTTATTGTTAATCTTGAATTAATTTTAAAATCAGATATATGCTGCTGTCATCGCAGACACAGACCTGAGCATTCTGCCCATATCAACTGCCTTTTGGACGAGCTGGGAACTTGAAGGTTGTCATGGGATGAGTGAAGACGATTAGACATTTTTAACATTCCCTTGGGGTCTATTGTGCAGTGTGGAAAAATCTCAATGATGAGCAATAGAATGGGATGCACCTAAGCCAGATTGCAGAGTGCCATAGCAAAGGGCCTGTATCCTTGTGTCAATGTGATAGTTCAGTTTTCATTTTTTATAAATTTGCTAAAACCTCTAAAGTCCTCTTTTCATGTAGTCATTTATTGGGAGTTGGGAGTTGTCTACTGTAGAGAAAAATTAATTTAAATAATTTTAGCACAAGGCTGCAACATAACAAAATGTGAAAAAATGAATCCATTGTATTTTACAATTCACAAGGTGAACTTTTAAATCTGTTCAAAATAGTGGCATATCTGTGGTTTACTGCTCAGCAATCAAAATGTATAACACAGCAGTTTATCAAAAAACATTCATCTTAGACATCTCACTTTCTTTCCATTATTAAGGATGTTATTCAAATGACTTTTTTGTTCAGTTTTTGAAATTGCAATGACTTATTCCTTCTGAAGATTGTTACCTTAACTTTTAGGCAATTAAAAATCGTTCTCAAAAAAGGACTTCCATAAAGCTTTTATTTTACGGTTTATGATTTGCTCTGTTTACTCAGGAAGTAACTCTTCAACAATATTTCATTAAAAAATTAAGCATTTTGCATGTTTTGAGCAAATGACGGGATAACCGACACATGGACAAGTTATATGAGAATATTTTTTTTCACATCGTTTCCTGGTGTCCGGAAATGTTGCAACGTCCTCGCTTCATGAAAACACGTGATAAAAACTTTTCTCTGCCACCATTACAAAGAATGAATAGATGATAGCAGCACTCTTAAAAATAATGGTTCTTTACTGAGCTGTCTGGTTCCTCTTAGAATTATTATTTGACAAAGTCCCATTTCATTCTTGGAAGGGTTCTCTGCATATGAAGTTGGTTCTTCATGCTTTGAAAAAACTTTCCAATATGTAGAAAGAAAAATCTGAAATATTTAATGTATGTTAGGCTACCTACAGAGTAAGAAAACCTTGACGTTGCAATAGTCCTTTTAAAATAATAACCCATTGGTGTTTCACAAATCTGTTACCATCTTCTATTCGTGGTTATGTACTGTATGGAGCCTGTTACGCATGCATCTAAATAAATAAATGGTTCTTTCTGGAACCTTCATGTGGATGGGTCTTTTAGGAACCAAAAATGGTTCCCCTGGGGCATTGCTCTGAAGAACCAGTCTGGCACCTTTATTTTTAAGAGTGACATTTGTGAAATACTAATGGGAGTCTGATCTTAAAAGGCTCGTGCTGCATACAATAACACAGTTAAGTTCAGGTATTCTTGATCTGTTAGTATCCTGTTAGGTAGCTTGCTACAGATTAAAGAATTCTGTTTTGACCACATAGCAGGAACCTTTTCAAAGGCTAAAGAACCAATTTCATACAAAAAGAAACCTTCCCAGAATGAAGTGGTTAATTGTTAAGCAATGGCTCTTTGAGAGAGAAACCACACAAACCAGAGCAGGGCCAGTAAAGACCCAGTATCATTAAGAGTGCGTCCTAATTGGAGAATATGGAGACAACTCCGATTGCGTGAGACTGGGACTTATCAGAAGTGTAGCCCAGTCCCTGCAGCTACTGTAGCTCCCCTACCTAACCGGTACTGGGTTTTCTTATCTTGTTTTTCTTTAAAGGACCCACCATTTTCTGTGAAATGCATATTGACATTTTTATTAAAGCCATTTTTGCTGATTTGTGAAGCTCAGTTTAAAATGCAAAGTCCAATTTGTACATTACTCTGTAACCATTTACAGTACTACATATGCAGATAACAAAAAGATGATATTTTACAAACTTTCTTTGTCATTACATTAGGGTTCTATTAGGAACTTAAATGCATAAACCTGTATTTTATATTATTAACAGGAATGTTTTTACATCAAAAGCCTAAATATACAAGCCTGTCATGACTTAGCAGGTCTGGAAATAAAAAAAAAACACAGTAAATTTTCTTTAAGGGTCACTAGACAGCAATTAATTTTTTTTTTTTTTGAGTGCCAGAGGTTAGGTAGCCTGTGTGCTAAAAAAGTTGTCAGTCAAAAATAATAAGCAAGGCCAAAGCTATCAGAATGAAAGAAATTTAACAGAAGCAGAGCCAAGCCCAAGGTCAGGAACACGGCGATGTGAAGTACTAAAAACAATAAATCTAGTTTGGTGCTCCCTTGGAGCGACGTCAGTCTCAATCAGTGCCCTGAGTGAGGAGTGATCCACCCTTAGACACTTCTAATCCTTTCCCGAAATAAAAATGCAAACAATTTTTTGCCTTTCATTCCATTCCGAGGCAGCAAGTTGGTGCGTTGGGTAGATTTGCAGACTCACAGAAGTTTTTGTTTAAATCCTAGCCCAGGCTCGGTCCATGTGGAGTTTACTTCTTACTCTTCTTCTTCTGTCTGTGCAGGTTTTTCTTTAGATACGTGGTGAAGGTTATATAGCCTTTACTTTTTTCGATGCTAATATGGAGTAATTTGCTTATTTGTTGCCTTCCCTCAGTGATGATATAATTAAAAAAGATGATGGAATCATTTTCTTAATCATTTTATTTTTATTTTGCTGGTTTTTCTAACATAATTGTATGTAAATGTTCAGAGTTTAAATTCAGTGATGCATGTTAATCTATTCAAGACTAAATTGACACAATTAATTGTATAATAATAATTATTGGATTTTTAGCTTTCCCTATATTATTTATAAACTTACAAAGTCTCCCTTTCCACTAAACAAACACCAGATAGCACTCCATGCTTTCAAACCAGTCGTGCGCCCTTGACATTGGATCAAGTATGCATGTAGCAGCAGCACAATACAATCAGTGGCACATCTGACTGCATGACAAAAACACACTAATGTGTGCCACAAAAAAGCCAGTAAAGGAACAGGAATGCATAAGCTTGCATTTTCGATTATTAAAAGAAATATTTTACATCAAAAACACAAAAGCCTAAATTTGCAAGCCTGTCATGACTTAGCAGGTGTGTGTGTGTGTGTGTGTGTGTGTGCCACAAAAAAGCAAGGGATATGAAACTAAAATGCTAAAATAAATGTAAGATTTTACATTTTTGGTAGATGGGAAATTGTTGTGATTGGGAATCACGAAAATGGTAAAAATGGGCATCAGGCCACTGAAATGCTCCATAAAAGGCAGGCCAGGGGCCTCATGTATAAATGGTGCGTACGCACAGAAATGTTGGGTAAGAATGTTTCCACGATCAAATTGCGATGTATAAAACCTAAACTTGGCATAAAGCCACGCACATTTCCATGGTACCTCATATCCTGTCATACACAAGTTCTGCGCTTGGTTTTGCAGACTGGCGGCACCCAGCGTCAAAGCAGTGCTACTGTTCCTGTGTGGTTTATCTTTCTTCCTTAGATCCACATTTCTGACGCGGCTTTATAAATACACCGAAACTAACCGCATATTGTTTATTAGTGTAATGCATCTGATTGTAATTAACCTGTAACAATATAATGGTCCAGGGAATAGCCATAGTATTCCAAATACCATAACTGCTTTAGTGTTGTTACTTTCACTGCACCTTCTTCTTCTTCTTTTAGCTGCTCCCGTTAAGGGTTGACACAGCGGATCACCTCAGCCATGGCAAAACGCTTCAGAGACTTTCCCGTAAAGGATCTCGCAATTCAGAAACAGTTTCATCTCAAGAACTTTAAAAACAGTCAATCAGTCCATCAAGTGCTCCTTGTAGAACTGTTTGTACTTATTAGTACAATCACCTCACTGTAAACTTGCACTACAGTTATAATATTGGACAACCTGCTCCACTTTATAAAGAGCGTATTTACATATGATGACAATATCATTTTTAAGATGAATTGCAGCAAAATATGTTGATTATATTATACAGATAAAACTTTAACTTAATTTAAATAATCTATATTGTTAATATGAGGACACAGTGGTGCAGCACTAGCTAGTTCAAGGATTGATCTTACCTTGTACTGTATTCTTGCTGGGCTGGCGCGACACTGGAAGGATAGATGTATAGAATAATTTAACATGTAAAATGGCCTGTATTTGATATAGCGCCTAACTAGAGTTCAAGAACCCCCCCTAGGCGCTTTACAACACAACAGTCATTCACCCATTCACACACACATTCATACGCTGGTGATGATAAGCTACTATGTAGCCACAGCTGCCCTGGGGCACACTGACAGAAGTGAGGCTGCCGAACACTGGCGCCACCAATCCTTCCGACCACCACCAGCAGGCAAGGTAGGTTAAGTGTCTTGCCCAAGGACACAACAGCTGTATTCTCATGCCGGAAGCCAGGATCGAACCTGCGACCCTCCGATTGCTGGACAACCCGCTCTACCGACTGAGCTACTGCTGTACTATGAAGATATTTCAATGTTCCTTAAAAGTTCTGAAGAATCGTTGTTGTAAGCTTACAGATGGCTTAACGTCTATTACAGAGCTGATTGTGTGGAGATTGGGCATTTAGAGAAAGAAAAGTAAGGACAGGAATTGGAGGTGAGCACGTTTGAAAGAGACAGTACTGCTGCAATAATTTAATCGAAGGTTACGCACAATCACTGCGCCACTGTATCCCCATGTTTAATAACATGCACTGTAAAAAATGTCAGTAAATTTAACGGTACAAATACTGTAAATGGTAAAAGTAAAAGACCTTTTCTGAAAAAAAGGAAAGTTACCTTATGTTCTACTGAAAATTACCTGTATATCTTAAACAATACATTTCATTATTTTTTACAGCCAAGTTCTGTAAAATCAATATTTTTCTACCTTCAAAATATGCCAAATACCGTTTATTGATGCATTACAGTTATACGGATAAGCATCTGTTAATTTTACAGTGTAAAACTGTTAAATAACGAAGACAAACAACGGTAAAATGTTAAAAGGTAAATCACTGTTTCAGTAAAACCGGTTACGATATTTGCATAAAGGACAGGCCCCTTTTCACAATATTGTTCCTGGTGAACCGCATACCTTTGAATAGTAGGGAAAAAAACTTAACCTAAGTTAGCAGATTTATTTTTCCCCACATGCTGAAGGTTTTTTGAGGTTATGGAAGCTGATTTATGGTGCGTTGTATTCGATAAGTAGGACACCATACACCACAAAAGAAAACTTTACTTCCCCACCAGACAACGTGCCATAACCTTATTAAACATTGAATTGTTTTCAATGTGTATAATTATATCGTACATGCTTGCTATTGGTTGTTGTTTCTTTACTGATGCAAACCGTGTACTTGGGTTTGACCCTGCCAATACATATTGTTTATTCAGTGTCATATTTATTACACAACATGGATTTCTAGTTATGGTTAATCATTCCATTCTGATGGAATTTGTTGCAAAGAGCAAATAGTTGTTACTACAAAATTAGACCTAAAAATATTGTCACCTTATTTATTACAGTAAAATTGTGCCAACCCAGCTGCCAATATTTTACCGTAAATGTAACATTATTTTTTAAAGTGTACCGTAGAACAAAAAATATTGTGACCTTCTTTTTTACAGTAAAATTCTGGCGACCCCAGCTGCCAGTTTTTTAACGTAAATTTAACATTATTTTTTTTTACAGTGTGCTTTAACTCCTATCATCATGAAGAAGATATCACGTATACATCTACGTATTTTAATTATTCAGAGAGCTGTAATATTATGAATGTAATAGATTCTGTGTCCTGTCAGAGAAAGATAAAGTGTGGAAGCACATAATAATTCACACACATAGAGCACATAGAAGATCAAATACAAAACAAAGCATTTAACGTGCTACTTTACTTACAATGGGATTTGAGAAACTAGTAAATGAAACGATTTTAAGATGAAGTTTATGATGTTCTACTTTAATGACAAAATAAACTACGTGATTAAAGTGGAAATATCAAGATTAAAATTGACATTTCGTGCTTTTTTAACACTGTGCTTTTTTTTTTTCTCTGTATCCTAATAAGCTTTCATATGACACTCAGACGGTGGGCTACGACTCGCCTTTTCATGACGACTTTGATATCTGACATCTTCTTTTTTATTTCAGGCACTGTGCGACTTTGTGAACTTGAGCTTTCTCCGACACTCTGTCACTCGATCAACTTCCTTTTGTTGATTATACCACTGTTTAAACCAACAAATAGTACGTTTTTCCTTGCCTCCACTTGGTATTCGCTGAAATTCTTATATTTTCCCTGTGCTTTTGCCAGTGTCTTTTCACAGAAGGCTGAGCTTAAGGGCTATTTATATTGATTTGCATATTCAAAGAGGCGTAATTCTGGGGGGAGTTTGGGCGGTACAGCAGGCGCGTACACAAGCGCTGATATGGATTTATGTAGCGGAAGAACATGGAAGTTTCCGAACGCACACAGATTCCTGCATCTGGATTTTTCTGTACGTACGCACATTTGCGCTTTTGTGCTTATGCCATGTTATACTGTAGTGTGAGTTCTACGCACGGCGTTATACATGAGGCCCCAGGACCTTTACCAGCCTGCCCAGAAGAGGCCGTCCACAATCCAGCTTACTCCAACTGTTAACTAATGTTTTTCAGCCTATAAGTCTTCAAAAATGGGAAGCTGGCTTAGAAGTTCAAAATGCAGAGACATTCCAAAAATATATAATAACATCCTACAAGGAAGAGAATGACCACAAACCTCTGGCTTATGTACAAAAGGGCAACCAAATACTCTAAATAAATGGAAGATTCATTGATCAAAATAAAAAAAAATATTTCAAGAATGGTCAAAAGTGCAAAAAAGAGTTGCCTTAAAGGCAGACCCAAACAAACAAATCCCAAATACAATTCAAGAACAGACCAGAAATATCTGTCAGAAGCTAATAAATCCACAAGAAAATTATACTTAAAAATGACTCGAAACAGCTTCAGTACTAAACTGCTGGCTCGCACCTCAGACAGGAAATTAAACAGCCAGAAGGAGGGACCAGCAGTGATGACATCAGGGTGGCCCCGTCTCCTGGGGCCCTACCCACAAAACACAGGGAATTGAGGCACATTTAAGGGGACAGAACACTGAAACTAACAGAAATAACATAAAAAACATAAAAACAACTCAAAATCAAGAAAATTAACAATAAAACATAAAATAGCCATAAATGCAAACTGATACATGACAGCAAGAGAATGCTGGGAGGAAAGAGACCAGTAAGGCCATGGGTGGGAGGCAGACAAATATGACCTTGGAGGAACTGGGGGATCCAGGACACTAGATGGACGCCGTGAAAGTGAGGAAAAAGACCATTGATGGTTGCCATAAGGTCTAAACACCTCCTGGCCAGAAGAGGGCTGTGACCTTGTGAACACTGGGAAGACAATTTGGAGATTGGTCATTACTCATCCGCCTAGTAGCTGTCTGCACACAGTCCTACTGTGGAAGGCCCAGGTCGCCATTTTTAAGTAAAGCAGTCCAGAGGCCTGGCTTTTGAAGGCTTGCAGGAGAGCATTGTGGCTAGGAGGCTTGAAGATTTCAGTCTGCCTTAACCCCTTCAGTGACCCCTAGAGTGCCTGTTAAGACTAGGGAAGTAACTTATTTGTTACTGGCATTTGATATAGTTCATCTTTTTTCATGACATTTGGAGGTCTGAGCTTTGATGATAATATGATGATTGAACCATTTAGTTTATTTATTTTTATAATAGGCTCTGCTGTTTTTGGATGGTTTGGTTATTAAATGTTAAATTTCCCCTTGGGAAAAATAAAGTACCATCTGTCTTTCTATTTATGGAACTATGTGCTGCTAGGCAGGTGCTGCCCTTGCTGCATTATGTGCAAGTGTCATGGCTGCCTTGTTATACAACCTCACCTTACACTTTTAAGGTTGTCTGAACTTTGTGAAAATATCAGGAATACTCTGCCTTGGCTTTGTTTAATGAGTCTGACATCATTGCTGCCCTGTGAATTCTGGCTGCTGATCTCTGCTCTCTGTGTAAATCCCTCTCCTTCCACTGATGATCCTTCTGATTTGTCCATAAAAACAAACTGCAATTTCCCAGTTGCTCTTCTTAAAATACATCTGGAGCACTTGAAAAGAATGTCCTTAATGGTTGCTATAATGACAGAGAGACCTTAATAAACATAATTGAAGGGAGAGTCTGGTGAGAGGAGGCAAGGACAAGGTCAAAATGATAAGTAAGGGACAAAGAGAAGAACATTTTTTTAATTGTTATATACAATTTTTCCTATTAGGAATTTGTCATTTTTCATGTATCCCAATTTACTTTCTATATAGTTTTGGGGTCAGAGTGCAGGGTCAGCTATTTGTACAGAACTTCTGGAGCAATTGCAGTTTAAGGGCCTTGCTTAAGGGCCCAAATGAGTAGCATTCCTTCTGTCACTGTTGCGATTCGAACCAGCAGCCTTCAAGATACCAGCCCAGATCCTTTAGGCACAGCGCCACCACTCTGCCTAAGACGAAGAAGGTGATTTTGTACAGTACTTCATAGGTGCACTGCTAAAAATAAAGGTACCAAAGTGGTTCTTCAATGCAATGATACAGGGGAACCATTTTTGACTTCCAAAAGAACCATCCATACAAAGGTTATTTATTTAGATCCATAACATGCTCCACTAGCATGCTATCGACATATCGACATAGATGACAACAGATTTGTGCACTACCAATGGGTTTGTGATTTTAAAAGCACTCTTGCTGCATGCAGTAAAAAAGCCTATGTTCACATTTTCCTAATCTGTTCATCCTGCTAGACAGCCTACTATACACTCACCTAAAGGATTATTAGGAACACCATACTAATACGGTGTTGACCCCCTTTCGCCTTCAGAACTGCCTTAATTCTACGTGGCATTGATTCAATAAGGTGCTGAAAGCATTCTTTAGAAATGTTGGCCCATATTGATAGGATAGCATCTTGCAGTTGATGGAGATTTGTGGGATGCACATCCAGGGCAAGAAGCTCCCGTTCCACAACATCCCAAAGATGCTCTATTGGGTTGAGATCTGGTGACTGTGGGGGCCATTTTAGTACAGTGAACTCATTGTCATGTTCAAGAAACCAATTTGAAATGATTCGAGATTTGTGACATGGTGCATTATCCTGCTGGAAGTAGCCATCAGAGGATGGGTACATGGTGGTCATGAAGGGATGGACATGGTCAGAAACAATGCTCAGGTAGCCCGTGGCATTTAAATGATGCCCAATTGGCACTAAGGGGCCTAAAGTGTGCCAAGAAAACATCCCCCACACCATTACACCACCACCACCAGCCTGCACAGTGGTAACAAGGCATGATGGATCCATGTTCTCATTCTGTTTACGCCAAATTCTGACTCTACCATTTGAATGTCTCAACAGAAATCGAGGCTCATCAGACCAGGCAACATTTTTCCAGTCTTCAACTGTCCAATTTTGGTGAGCTTGTGCAAATTGTAGCCTCTTTTTCCTATTTGTAGTGGAGATGAGTGGTACCCGATGGGGTCTTCTGCTGTTGTAGCCCATCCGCCTCAAGGTTGTGTGTGTTGTGGCCTCACAAATGCTTTGCTGCATACCTCGGTTGTAACGAGTGGTTATTTCAGTCAAAGTTGCTCTTCTATCAGCTTGAATCAGTCGACCCATTCTCTTCTGACCTCTAGCATCAACAAGGCATTTTCGCCCACAGGACTACAGCATACTGGATGTTTTTCCCTTTTCACACCATTCTTTGTAAACCCTGGAAATGGCTGTGCGTGAAAATCCCAGTAACTGAGCAGATTTTAAAATACTCAGACCGGCCCATCTGGCACCAACAACCATGATACGCTCAAAATTGCTTAAATCACCTTTCTTTCCCATTCTGACATTCAGTTTGGAGTTCAGGAGATTGTCTTAACCAGGACCACACCCCTAAATGCATTGAAGCAACTGCCATGTGATTGGTTGATTAGATAATTGTATTAATGAGAAATTGAACAGGTGTTCCTAATAATCCTTTAGGTGAGTGTATGTTGATTTCTGTTTATCCAATGTAACAAAAGACAAAGAGAGATTATAAAAGGCTAGGGTACCAGTGGCGATCGCTATATAATTTGTTTTCAGAATACTAAAGTAAATTAACATGTATAAGAGGGTGTGTGTTTATGACTAGAGTGGGAAAAGATGGAGATGGTGCCAGTTATGAAGGTGATGAGGCAGAAGGGGTGGGGCCAGGAGCCCCAGGGCCGGAAGTGATGTTGTGTGCCCTCAAGATGTTGATTTACAGATATACGGAGGGAAAGACGGGAGTAGTGTTATAAGGTGGTGCTGTCCCTTGATCTGGGGTTGAATTACAAGTTGACAAGCCCTGATGTTCTCTCCCAGGTACGTGTGACACCACATATTAGCAACCTTTTTCAAGCCTATAGAAACATTTTCATTTGCAAAGAATGTAATGGCTTTCTCCTTTTATTGAATTTATTTAAAGCATGTAACATTCCATACAATCAAGTCAAACTTAACAAAACTAAATTCAATTCAGTCCCCACCCATGAGAAAGAGAGAAAGGCAAATAGCCAAAGTAAAACGTTTGAGAGTAGTAAAGAGAGAAAATGCTTAATCTAAAATATTATTGATTATATCCTGCCAGATTTTTAAAAAGGTTTTGAACAGATCCTTTAAGAGAGATTTAGATTTTTCCCAATTTTCAAATAGTATATAACATCAGTTACCCACTGACTTAACAGAGGTGGGTTAGGATTCTTACAGCTCAGCAAGATAAGTCTATGTGCTAATAGTGAAGTAAAGGCAATTACAGTTTCTTTGTCTTTCTCCACTTTAAATCCATCTGTGTGTCCACCAAAACACAGCTGTTAATGGATTAGGAGTGATTGTGACACCAAGGCTGTCTGACAGGCATTTAAATATGTTTGTCAAGAATGATGTTAATTTGGTACACGCCCAAAACATGTGGCCTAGTGAAGCTGGAGCTCGATTTCAATGAACGCAGGTTGGATCTTGCCCTGGAAACAATTTAGACAATTTTGAACAAAATAGATGTGCTTTATAAAAACCTTTAAGTTGAAAATGTAATCCTTTGCACATATGAATTCTGTGCATGGCTGCCTTCCAATCTTCTTCTGAAATGTTGAGTAAAACATCCTTTTTCCACTGTACTCTGGGATCTTTAAAAGGAAGGGACTTTAAAATTGTTTTATATATTATATAAATGCTGTCAGAATCTTCAAGACTGATCAGTATCTCTTCTGGAATAGAAAAAAGTGGGAGGTGAGGAAAATTGGGCAGATTTTGCTTAGCAAAATTTCTAATTTGGAGATAGTGGAAAATTGTGTTGATGGGAAACTAGATTTAGATTGAGATTGTTCATAGGATGCAAAGACATTATTTATATACAAATATGTAAATCCCATAAGTTTTCCAAACATTAAAAACTGTGTAAGCTTGAGATGGTGGAAAAAGGTGGTTATCATGTAGAGGTGGCACAGATAAAATATTCTCTGACTTGAAGTGCTTCCTACATTGATTACATATTCTGAGTGAATGAAGGACAATTGAGTTGTTAGTATATTGACAATAACTTGTATTTACTGGTGTACAAAGCAAGGAATATAAAGAGGTACTGCAGGATTTCATTTCTGTTGCGGACCAAGCTAGTGTGTGTTCATCTATTTGTGTCAGTGTCCAGGTTTTTATAGCTTGTATGTTTGCTGTCCAGTAATAAAACTGAAAATTAAGTACAGCCATGTCGTCTTCTGATTTAGGTCGTATTAGGGACTCCCTTTGGATGCGTGGATATTTTGAATCCCAAATAAATTAGGTTATGGTTGAATCTTAAGTCTTAAAAATGATTTGTTAATATGTATGGGGATGTTTTGAAATAGAAACAGAAAGTTAGAGAAGATATTCATCGTGATAGTGTTAATTCTCCCTGCTAAAGTAAGATGAAGGGTAGACAACCTATGCATCCATCCATCCATCCATCTTCCAACCCGCTGAATTTGAACACAGGATCACGGGTTGTCTACTGGAGCCAATCCCAGCCAACACAGGGCGCAAGGCAGGAACCAATCCCGGGCAAGGCACCAACCCACCGCAGCCACCTATGCATGTCTTGTATAATTTTGTCCATGCAAACAGCAAAATTTTGTTGAAAAGGAGCTTTATATTTACTTGTGATGTTTACCCCTAGATATTTAAACTGATCTGCAATGATAAAAGGGAAGGTGTCCAATCTAATGCTGTTTGCTAGAGAATTCACTGGAAAAACCACACCTTTGTTCAAATTAATTTTGAGTCCAGATAACTTTTGAAATTCTGCTAGTACAGTTAGGGCTGCAGGCACTGAATTTTGTGGGTCTGATACATATAGTACCATATCACCTGCATATAGTGATATTTTCTGTTCAAGTACTTCTCTGAAAATCTCTTTTATCTCTGATGCATTTTAAAAGTGAACAGCCAATGGCTTAATGGTGATTACAAATAGCAGTGGTGACATGGGGAATCCTTAACTAGTACCATGTTCTAGTTTGAAGTATTCTGAGATAGTGTTGTTAATACTGTACAAGCTTCTGGACTGGTACATAGTAGTTTGATCCATGCACGTAAGTTAGGGCCAAATCCAAATTTATACAAAGTGGTGAATAGGTAATCTCATTCAAACATGTCAAATGCTTTTTCTGCATCCAAAGATCTTTGGAGTGTTGGACATTATGGGTGAATATATTACATTAAATAGGCATTGGAGATTGGAAGCCAAATGTCTACCTTTAATAAATCTGGTTTGGTCTTGTGATGTTACTGAAGGGAGCACTTTCTCAATCCTTCTAGCTAGGATTTTGGAGTGTATTTTAACATTAATATTAACATTATTATTATTCAGAAGTGAGATTGGTCTGTATGATGCACATTGTAATAAATCCATATTTGTTTTTAGGATAAATGGTAATTAATGCTTGGTGAAAAGTTTGAAGTAGAATTTTATTGTCTCTGGCTTCTATAAAAGTTGCTGATAAAAGGGGAACTAACTTGATTGAAAATTTTTTATAAAATTCAGCAGGGTAGCCATCAGGACCTGGGGCCTCATGTATAATGCCGTGCTTAGAATTCAGACTAAAACATGGCGTAAGGACAAAAGCGGAAATGTGCGTATGCACAAAAAAATCCAGATGCATAAATCTGTGCAAACACCAACTTCCACGTTCTTCCACTACATAAATCCCAGTCAGCGTGAAAAGTAACGCATGTGCACGCACCAGCTGTCCCGCCCCATCTCCTCCCAGAATTACGCCTCGTTGCATATGCAAATCAATATTAATAGCCCTTAAGCTCAGCATTCTGTGAAAAGACAATGGGAAAAGCATGGGGGGAAAATAGAAGAATTTCAGTTAATACCAAGTGAAGGCAAGGAAAAACATACTATTTGTTGGTTTAAACAGTGGTATAAACAACAAAAGGAAGTTGATTGAGTGACATAGAGTATTGGAGAAACTCGAAAGCTCAAGTTCACAAAGTCGCACAGTGCCCAAGATAAAAAAGAAGTTGTCAAGTATCAAAGTCGCAGTGAAAAGGTGAGTCGTAACCCACCGTCTGAGTGTCATATGAAAGCTTATTAGGGTACAGAGAAAAGAAAAAAAATAGGGACACAGTTAGAAAAAAGCTTGAAATGTCAACTTTAATCTCGAAATTTCCACTTTAATTATGCAGTTTAATTTGTCATTAAAGTAGGACATTATAAACTTCATATTAAAATCATTTAATTTACTAGTTTCTCAAATAACATCGTAACTAAAGTAGCACGTTAAATGTTTTGTTTTGTATGTGTTCTTCTATGTGCTCTATGTGTGTTAATCACTACGTGCTTCTTATATGGGCTTTCTCTTCCTCCGATTGGGCACACAATCCATTACATTTGTGATATTACTACTCTGTACAATAAAAATACTGAGATGTATACTTGATATCATTTTCATGTTGATAGGAGTTAAAGCATGTTATTAAAAATGGGAACACAGTGGCGCACTGATAGTGATGAGCTGGCGCCCTGTCCAGAGATTGTTCCTGCCTCCTGCAAGATGCTTGCTGTGCCGTGCGAAACCTTCAATGAAATAATTTATTGCAGCAGTACTGTCTCTTTCAAACGTACTAACCTCCAATTCCTGTCTTTCCTTTTCTTTCTCCAAGTAACCAATCGCCACACCATCAGCTCTGTAATAGATGTTAAGCCATCTATAAGCTTAGAATGCCAATTCTTCAAAACTTTTAAGGAACATTGAAATATCTTTGTAGTTCATGTTTAATTATTCTATCCATCTATCCTTCCAGTGTCGCGCCAGCCACAGCAAGAATACAGTGCGAGGCAGAAACAATCCCTGAACTAACTAGTGCTGCGACACCATGTCCTCATATGTTTAATTATTAACAATATAGATTATTTAAATTATGTTAACATTTTATCTGTATAATGTAATAAACATATTTTGCTGCATTTCATCTTAAAAATGATATCATCATCATATGTAAATACACGCTTTAAAAAGTTGCTTAGGTTGTGCAATATTATAACTGTATCGCAAGTTTACAGTGAGGTTATTGAATTAATAAGTACAAACAGTTCTACAAGGAGCACTTGATGGACTGATTGAGTGCGTTTATAGTTCTTGGGATGAAATTGTTTCTGAACGACGATATCCCTACAGGAAAGGATCTGAAGCATTTGCCGTTTGAGAGCAGTTCAATAGACTGTGCGCATGGCTGAGGCAGCATTTGCTTGATGCTGTATACCGATAATTCTCTTTCTGATCAGCTGCTGTAGAGCTGTGATTCCACCCTCAGATACAGTGGGATAAATAGTCTGAGTGGTGCATTGACAGGAACAATGCTAAAGCAGCTATAGTATTTGGAATAGTTTTGCCATTCCATGGGCCATTATATTGTTACAGGTTAATTACAATCAGATGCCTTAAACTAATAAACAATATGCAGTTAATTTCAGTGTATTTATAAAGCCGCATCAGGGCTATGCATCTAAAAAAGAAAGGGAACTGCTTCAATGCTGGGTGCCGCCAGTTTGCAAAACCGAGCAGAGAACTTGCGTATGCCAGGGTTTGAGGTAGTGTGAAAATGTGCGTGACTTTACACCAAATTTAGGTTTTATACATTGCGATTTGAGCGTGGAAATGGGCTTACACAACATTTTTGTTCATACGCACTATTTATACATTAGGCCCCTGGTGCTTTCCTACTCTGAAGTGAGTTTATAGTGTCTAGTAATTTTTATAGTGTCAGAGGTTTCACTGCAATTTCACTGCACTGAGAGTACCTAGCTGTGGTATGTGTAATGTATCAAAAAACACATTAGATTGTGTCTTGTATTTAAACTGACTAGAATGTAAGGACTTATACTAGTCTCTAAATGTATGAATTATATTTTTATGGCCAATGATTCTATCTACGTCTGTGTTGGTAATTACTGATATTGCATTGCAAACTTCCTGCTTGTTAATTTGTTGAGCTAAGATCTTATTAGCCTTCTCTCTGTGTTCATTGTAATGATGTCACAATTTAAAAATTAGTTGTTCTGTTTCTTTTGTTGTCAAAAGGTTGAGTTCTGATTGCAAAACCTGTCTTTTCCTAAAAGTACCTAATTTGGAGACCTGGCATGTTCTTGGTCTATTCTGGTAATATCACTGATCAACTCTGAGGCCTTCTTGGTTTCTGATTTATTTTTGTAGGAGAGATATGAGATATTCTGTCATCTTAAAAATGCCTTTAAAGTTTCCCAGAATATTCCTGCAGAAACCTCTGATGATGCATTTATCTCTAAAAAAATCTATTTGCTTGGATATAAAGTCTGTACAGTTCTCATCAGCTAATAACAGGGGTTAAGACACCAGCTGCGAGATTAGTATGTTGGCCATAGTGATCAGCTCCATGATCAGTGGGACATGGTCGGAAATAACAATAACATCACATTTGCAAGATTTGATCATGGGCAAGAAACTGTTATCTATAAAGAAATAATCATATTCTTGAGTAGCAATAATAAACTGGTGAGAAGAAGGAATATGCTCTTAAGTATGGATTTACAAATCTCCATGGGTCTGATAAGTTATGATAAATTAAAAACTGTGTGATTATTTCTGCAGTGTTAGATGTTGTTGGCCCTGTGGCTGAAGAGCTACCCAGGTCTGGTTTTAACACACAATTAAAGTCTCTGGCCATTATAATTTTGTCAGTGTTCAAGTTAGAAATTGAAGAAAATATATTTTGGATAATGTCTCTATCATCCAAATTGGGTGTGTAGATATTTATAAAAATCACTTTACAATTAAATAAACTACCCATCACCATCACATATCGCCCTTCAGGATCAGATACTACATCTAATACTGCAAATGAAATTGTTCTATGAATTAAGATTCCCACGCCTCTAGTTTTCTGAAATTCCTCTCCAGTCTCTTTGCAACCAGAACTGATCCTTGCTGATTAGGTGAGTCTCCCGTAAAAATGTTATCTTGGCTTTTAGACCTGTTAGGTGAGAGAATACTTTCTTTCTCTTTAATTCGTGACCTTTGACATTCCAGCTCACAAAGTTCACTGTTTGGTCATAGAGATATTGCTTCTGAACTTTTGTTGTCATTTTAAATTCTTAAATTAAGTTTGTACATTATAGATATGATTGCTTTAACCTTAATTTCCAACATTGCCAGGAGTTATGGCTATGAAGCCTGTTGTGTTGGCACTCACAATTGTGGGGATGAAAAGGATAGATCAGAAATAGCTTGCTCTCTTTCTCTCCTCCCCCAGACCCTCCTCCCCCCCATTTTGCCTCCCCAAGTGAGGCTAGACCACACTTCAAAGTCCCATTTCTCTGATATGCCTAGAGATTGAGCACATCCAGAACAAAACAAGTCCCCAAGCAGTGGTGTACAAGGAATACAATAGATATATTTATTGGCAATACATTCTAAATACTATAAACCAAGAATATCATCTTGAACAGGCGCGAAAAAATAAACGCAGGGTATGATGTTAAACAATACCAATGGAGATGCAGATAACATATGATAATAACATCCTAATACCATAAACTGGCTGTATATATATATATATATATATATATATATATATATATATATATATGTATACATATACTGTAACAGACACAGATTCACACTGGAGGCAGATATAAAATAAAAAGACTTTTATTGTTCTTCACCTGTGGGGTACATCTTCCTTGTAATCCCCACAGGCACAACACAATTCCAAGTGTATCAGAACACCAATTAAACACCACACTTCTCTCTTTTTTCCTCCAGTAAGCTTTGTCCTCCTCCTCCCGACTTTGGCCCATGAGTGGTGGTTGCTGGCTCCTTTTATTAGGCACCCAGAAGTGCTGCAGGTTCTTGATTGCCGACATCCAGCTGCACTTCCTGGTGTGGCGAAACTAGTGTCCAGAAGGGCCTAGCAGCTTCAGCTCCAGCACTCCCTGGCGGTGCCCGCGGAACCCAACAGGGCTGCACCAAACTCCAACCCCCAGGGAGGCTGCCATCTAGCGTCCGGGGGAGATATTGGGTTTTCTATGCTTGCTCCCCTGGAAAATATACTGCAGGGGCGTCCCCAGCCACCCGTCACAACACACACACACACACACACACACATATATATATAATACTGAATGCTAAAGAGGAGCAATGACTTCAATGCCATAGTGATTTGGCCCCTCATTATAATGTGTTTGATTTAAATGAGCAGAAAACTGGATAAGGCCCTGACGTCATTGCACTTCTTTATCATTCAGTGCTGAGATATAACTATAGAAAGCAAACTCTATAGAAAAGTGCAAATTAATAGAAAATGCCAAAAAAACTAAAGATTTTAAATTTTGGCAAAAATACAAATACCGACAACTCACTAAACAGTGAAATTAATCAAAGTTAAGAATGATGCACTTATTGTGGAACTGATTGGAATGAAAATCCACAGTCACTTGTGAAGTCCAAAGGAATGAACCTGGCAAAAGGGAAGTGAAAATATGCAGCATATACCCATAAAAGTACAAAAAAGCATGACACAAGAATATAAATTAAAAAAACCCATAAATATCAGAGTCATGCTCCTACCTACTGTAGATTTTGGAACTCGATCACGGATATCATAGAACTGTCAGATTCTCATTTGTTGGGTTAACTGGCAGCTATGATAAAGAGACTGGCATCTCGTCACGATTGGTTCCTGCCGTGTACTCGATACTGCCGGGATTGGCACTGGCTCTCTATGGCTCTTGTTGAATGGTTAACCACCTAAACTTCAAGTGTTTAGAAAACTGGAGACCAAAGGGGTGTCCCCTGAAAATCGCGGCGTTTTTTTTAAACATTACAATGTTGCAGCAACAGAATTTAACGCTAAATTCGACCATCAAGCAACTAAGTGGCCGTCAGGGACGCAGGAGTCCCAAATCTTCAAACGCACGCTGCCCGGGTCGCGGACAACAGTAAGTTCGGAGAAGTCAGATTGTTATGCGCGAGTGTGCGCGGCGGGGGTATGTCACACTCAGTCGCCACTGCTGGTGTGCGTCTCGTGCCCCTCGCTGCCTGAGCAGGCTTCGGCACCCCTATGAAAGAATGAAAGGCTGTACCATACGGCTGCCTAATGTTGTTCCTGAGAAAAGTGAGTGCTGCTCTCTGTGTTGCTGTATTTTTTTAATTAAAAAAAAAAAATGTTAAACGGCTTCACTTTTGAGTTAATTTCAGAGCGTTTAAAGTGCTTTCATCGTGTCTTGGCACGGTCTGTACCGCCACGCAATAAAGTTTTGATACTCGGGCGTCCAAATCTTGTTAAATGTAGGCTACCTTGTGTTCTTTCAGTTTTTATCACAGTGACGTTTTTCTCTCCTTATAAAATCTACATTATACGTATCTCTCGTTATAATGTTTTTGTGGTGTAATGTTCTTAGTCACGAAGGGCACAACTCCACCGACCGACCCTGATTTAAAAGGGGCCAGTCGTGTTGTTTTTCGCCAGACTTTATTGACCTTTTAAAACAAAACCATTTTATTTTGTTTAAGTGCCCGCAGACACGCAAATGTTAGACGGAATTCGGGGCGAATGTTTTCAGTACTGAACCGCCTCAGGCTCATCTGAGGAGTCCATAAAAGTAGCGCAACTGCAAGACAGGTTTCAATAAACTGTACAACCCCCCCACTCCCCCTCAAAAATGTCTCTTCTTATTCATCCAAATATTTCCCGAACACGTTTGTTCCAATTAATGGTCGCTCCCTTCAGCCTTGAGTGCGAGAGCTGTGGAGCTCTGCCTGCCGCAGAAAGACGACGCCCGACTTCTCACCTCAGCCCGCGGGGTTCTCCTCCGCCTTGACTGGCTTCAAGACGGCGAATACACCTGCGATCAATTATTTTCTGTTTTATAATTAATTTAATCCACTTTATAGAAATCTGTTTTCACTTTGACATAAATTGTTTTTTTTTTTTGTTGAGCAGTGTCAAAAAAGCCAATAATAGAATGTGAAAACGTCCATGGGGTTGGAAAACTTTTTTATCTACTGTATACTGTAGCTGGTGATGGGTTGCGGGATTTTTTGTGTGAAGAGGTGGAGTGATGAAACGCTGTGTAAAAAAAAACTGCCTTCATTTCACAGGGGTTAACTGTGTTTTTTTTTTACAATACAATACAGTATTGAAAAATGTATCGTGTAATCACTGCAGGCTAAGCCAACTTCTGTCATAAAACAGCAAATTACGGTCAGATTGGTTTCGGACGGGCGCGCGTTGCATTGTGGGCATTTTCTTTTCCTGCGCATTTTCACATCATTTCACTGCTGTGTGTGCAAAGAAGAGAGGTAACAGTGAACTCCAGGCTACAGGGACAGCAGCAGCCCTCTCTTATCCAAACCCGAAGTTTTTATGTATGTTTGCGGGTGGGTTTGTTTGTTTTTATTATATTTTTTAACTGTTGGAGCTTATGTAAAATGTTAATTTCCCCTTGGGGACAAATATAATATCTATCTATCTATCTATCGGGACACTAATGGAGACTTGTTTGATATCATAGAAACATTACAAAGTTTTCATTCACACAAAGGACCAAAGACACAAGGAATAAATAGTAAATTGTGAGGTAAACCAGAGAAGGACTTTAGGGACCTTTAACCTTAATGTACAGTGGTGTGAAAAACTATTTGCCCCCTTCCTGATTTCTTATTCTTTTGCATGTTTGTCACACAAAATGTTTCTGATCATCAAACACATTTAACCATTAGTCAAATATAACACAAGTAAACACAAAATGCAGTTTTAAATGATGGTTTTATTATTTAGGAGAAGAAAAATCCAAACCTACATGGCCCTGTGTGAAAAGTAATTGCCCCTTGTTAAAAATAACCTAACTGTGGTGTATCACACCTGAGTTCAATTTCCGTAGCCACCCCCAGGCCTGATTACTGCCACACCTGTTTCAATCAAGAAATCACTTAAATAGGAGCTGCCTGACACAGAGAAGTAGACCAAAAGCACCTCAAAAGCTAGACATCATGCCAAGATCCAAAGAAATTCAGGAACAAATGAGAACAGAAGTAATTGAGATCTATCAGTCTGGTAAAGGTTATAAAGCCATTTCTAAAGCTTTGGGACTCCAGCGAACCACAGTGAGAGCCATTATCCACAAATGGCAAAAACATGGAACAGTGGTGAACCTTCCCAGGAGTGGCCGGCCGACCAAAATTACCCCAAGAGCGCAGAGACGACTCATCCGAGAGGTCACAAAAGACCCCAGGACAACGTCTAAAGAACTGCAGGCCTCACTTGCCTCAATTAAGGTCAGTGTTCACGACTCCACCATAAGAAAGAGACTGGGCAAAACGGCCTGCATGGCAGATTTCCAAGACGCAAATCACTGTTAAGCAAAAGAACATTAGGGCTCGTCTCAATTGTGCTAAGAAACATCTCAATGATTGCCAGGACCTTTGGGAAAATACCTTGTGGACTGATGAGACAAAAGTTGAACTTTTTGGAAGGCAAATGTCCCGTTACATCTGGCGTAAAAGGAACACAGCATTTCAGAAAAGGAACATCATACCAACAGTAAAATATGGTGGTGGTGGTGTGATGGTCTGGGGTTGTTTTGCTGCTTCAGGACCTGGAAGGCTTGCTGTGATAGATGGAACCATGAATTCTACTGTCTACCAAAAATCCTGAAGGAGAATGTCCGGCCATCTGTTCGTCAACTCAAGCTGAAGCGATCTTGGGTGCTGCAACAGGACAATGACCCAAAACACACCAGCAAATCCACCTCTGAATGGCTGAAGAAAAACAAAATGAAGACTTTGGAGTGGCCTAGTCAAAGTCCTGACCTGAATCTAATTGAGATGCTATGGCATGACCTTAAAAAGGCGGTTCATGCTAGAAAACACTCAAATAAAGCTGAATTACAACAATTCTGCAAAGATGAGTGGGCCAAAATTCCTCCAGAGCGCTGTAAAAGACTCATTGCAAGTTATCGCAAACGTTTGATTGCAGTTATTGCTGCTAAGGGTGGCCCAACCAGTTATTAGGTTCAGGGGGCAATTACTTTTTCACACAGGGCCATGTAGGTTTGTTTTTTTTTCTCCCTAAATAATAAAAACCATCATTTAAAACAGCATTTTGTGTTTACTTGTGTTATATTTGACTAATGGTTAAATGTGTTTGATGATCAGAAACATTTTGTGTGACAAACATGCAAAAGAATAAGAAATCAGGAAGGGGGCAAATAGTTTTTCACACCACTGTAAATTTAGGAGAAAATAACACATGATAAAAAAAATCCTGTAAAATACATGACATTAACTATATATTTACATAGTCAAAAAAAACCTAATACAATAAATGGTTAAAACAGTTTACATAGATAAATGCAGGTACACATCTTTTAAGCAGTGTTTTTGCTGTCAGTATGAATTGTTTCAGTCTGCTGGACAGTTTTTATCTATAATTGTTGTATTTCTCTAAAGTCACAATGGCACAGAAAACTAAATCTGCATGAAGTTAATATATTTGCCTCTTTTTGTACAACACTGTTAATTGTTCCTGATGATTGCCACACCTTTACATAGTGAAACACAAAAACAGATAGATAGTGAAAGGCACTGTATACCATTAGATAGATAGATAGATAGATAGATAGATAGATAGATAACGAAAGGCACTGTATACCATTAGATCAGCCAATAGATTAGCAGACTAATTTTTATGTATGTGGTGAAGGTTTTTTTTGTGGTTATGGAAGCTGATTTATGGTGTTTTTATGATAAACCGGAGAGCCTGTGGCATACCCTACATCACAAAAATGACATTTCCCTTTCCCCCAGACCACCTGAAATCATTCTAATAAACATAAACCTGGAAATTGTATTAATGGATTAAAATGATAGTTTGTGTTTCTGATTTGATAGTCACTTAACTGTCAGAATTTTGAAAAGTTTTTTTTTTTTTAACAACATCTTTTAAGTAAAATTATATTGGCTACTAAATTTGAGTACTCTAAAGTTAACATATAAAAATTCAGGAAATTTCTGTACATTGTAATTAATAGCCAGTAAATTGCTATACATTTATAGTCATATTTTTTTTTACTGTGTAGCTCCTAAATACCAATGTCATCTGCAATAGTGAAAAGATGACTCCGGGATGCTGAGATTAGGGACAGAGTTTCAAAGAAAACAGCATATCTGAGACTCGCAAATTAAAATAAAATTTTAAAGTCTACCCTCCAGTGTCTGTGTCCTTTAGCCGATTTTACCCTTCTTGTCTTACGGTTACAGATGACACTGGTATTTCAGAGCTATTTCATCACTTCAGTGCCCTTCCCTGCCCGCCACCACTGCACACAAAAATTCCACACCCATCGCCAGCTACAGTGCCTTTCAAAAGTATTCAACCCCGAGGGAAGATTCCCACAATTTATTATATAAAGTCAAAACACTGTGGATATAATTTGGCATTTTTGACACTGAAAAACTGAAAAAGACTCTAATTTCAAAGTGAAAACAGATCCCTGGGCTATTGGTATATGGTGTGTATTTATGGAAACAGCCAAACGAAGACCTCTAAGGCATTAGTTTGTCAAACCATAGACTCTGATGTCCTTATCCTCTTGTGCATCTGGGCCTTCCACTTCTGTTTCTGCCCTGCTTAGATCCAGTTTGCCCTCTTCTCTCAAGGCAGTAGTGGACACCTTTGTTTAAAGTCTAGAGTTTCTTGGCAGGCTGGCACATGGAATAAAACAGTACGACACTGGTATGATACTTGAGAAAGCTGTTTTGTTTTGGCCATTTTTTAATGCCAAATTGAACTCGAAGAATATCAGCAACTTTCTCCACAATATCCTTGCTTTATTAAACAGAATAACAGGTTTGTAGATGTGCTAAAATCATTGCAGCTGTTTCTCTAATAACCAATTAGCATTTAAATGTGATTAATTAAGGAAGAGCGAAGAGAGTTTACTATTAGGACACTGGAGTAATTGCTGCAGAAAATGGGGCTTTGTAGTCCAAAGTGAATAATAAATTGTAAATCGGTCATTTCAGCAACATTAGTAAAGTCTTGGCTGTATTTTATAATCAGTTTAAGGGTTCCTTAATAAAAAATAGTAAAAATTTCTCTCAAAAATATGAACATTTCTTGGTGATTCCAAACGTCTGAATGTCGGTGTGTCCCACACCCAGGGGACGCAGTCCTGATTCTCCGACTGGTTCTAGCTATCTGCCTGTCACTGGTGCTCAATGCACTCTGACCAATTTTACAGAAACATTTCACAGGCATCTGTGAACTGAATAAGTGGGTCTGACCATGGATGATGTTTTTCAGAAAGGATGCACAAAGCAGCCTCTTCTAAGTCACTCCGCACCTCTGGGGTGCGGTCAGGATATTTGCCAGGACTGCACATTGTAGTATTGGAGTTGGTACTTTTTTCTTCTTTTTTCCCCAAAGTCATCTCTAAATCAAGAGCATTTAACAATCAATGTTGTCTTAGCCTTTAATAAAAGCAGTATTAATACTGGCAACAAATCCATAATGCAGCAGATATTGGCAGCGGTAGATAAATCTGCTGCATGCCAAGTACCAGTAATTCCCACATGGATTGAAGCAGGTTTTCTCAAGCTCAGCATTCTGTTTTACTGGTGTATAGGAGAGGCTTGCAGTGTGTATTGTGTGAGATTTTAAGACTAGAGTGGCACAGTACGCCTCCCTGGGGTCACAGTTCTTAAACAAGACCCCTGGCAGGGTCCATGGCAATGTTCAATTGAAAATGGGGCACAATGTAGTCAGATAATAGGGAGACTGACGTTTGCCATCTGTATCTTTTTTCTTCATTGTAGCTTTTCTTTTGAGTTGTAAAAGATAGGAGCCATATTGCTCTTATAAGTTTTTGTTTTCTTGCACTTTCTTTTATTATTATTGTTTAGGATATTGAAGCTGTAGACATCTGAAACACCAGTTAGTCAGAGTCAGTAGACTCATGAAATGACAGAAATCATTTTATTCAGTAATTTATTTTGTCACCTGAGGCTGTGGTTATTTCACATTGAAATCTATGGATTAGTATTTCTTTGTCTGATGTTCTACTTTTTTGACAGATTTTGTTTTTTTCAATCAGTTTAAACTACTTGTAGTCGTTTAGCCCCAAGAATAATCCAAATCTGGGAATTTCATGTGTTTTCCTGACTACCTCATATTGCTAGAATTAAACATTCTCAGGTTGGTAATTGCTCCCATTATACTTTCTTGGAGAAAATGAGGCCCGCCTATTTTATATTTGTGAAACCTATAGGGGCAGAACTTTATTATGAATTTATAATTGTTAAGGTATGCACTGTGTTTATTGATGTGTATCTTTATCACTTTTTCTGTTGTGCTGAAATTCTTTTCTCAGTAATACTTCAGAAAATTTCAGTGTTTTGACTTTTTGTGACATTAAGAAAACTAGCAACATTTTTTAAAGTGACACATTGTGAATAATAAGACATTTACAACAAACTATTCCTAAGATGTTTGGCATGGTGGTACTTTGGTTAGCAGGGGTGCCTCACCTGAGCCAATGTTTTCGGTTCCAGTCGCGTACTCAGTTGTTGTCTGTGTGGAGTTTGTATGTCCTCCACATGAGTTTAGTTTGAGTTCCACCCACATCTCTAAAGACACGCTCTTTTAAAGTGACTGGAGGGTGGGTGATGCATGAGTGGACCCCAACCCATAATCACAGCTTAGCCGATTCCTTTCTTGTTCAATGCTTCTGACAAAAAATTTAATAGGATTTAATGGCAAAAATTAAACAATAGTATGGAGAGCACAAAAACGACTATCAATTATCCAACTAGCTAATACAAATATACAGAATTCTTTAGAAATATCAGTCAGTAAGTCATTCATTCTCCAACCCGCTATATCCTAACACAGGGTCACGGGAGTCTGCTGGAGCCAGTCCCAGCCAGCATAAGGTGCAAGGCAGGAACAAACCCCGGGCAAGGTGCCAGCCCACCGCAGGACACACACACACACAGGAAATTTAGGATCACCAATACAATTAACCTGCAAGTCTTTGGACTGTTGGAAACCCACGCAGACACGGGGAGAACATGCAAACTCCACGTAGGGAGGACCCGGGAAGCGAACCCAGATCCCCTTACTGCGAGGCAGAAATATATCAAGGATACTATTAATCGTTACAGGGAATTTAACTGCTCTGTTTCTGATAATCAGGTCAAAAAACTAAATCAAACTTTATATAATAACAGAAGAACATGATGAGCAGCACTTAATTACAGTGCTTGTGCAAAAAGTGTGCCAGCCAGGGCTGTGCCAAAAAAGTCTAAAGAACTAAACTCCCACGAAGGCCATCACTCTGCATCAACAACAGAGGAAAAAGGCTTTATGGTTAAGGAAAAAAAAAGTGCAAAACAAACAGACAGCTCTCATCTGGAATAGCAGGTGAAGAAGACAATTTAGCAGACAAAAAATTAACCCTTTCCAGAAACTACTTCAATGACTTTAAATAAGTTAAAAATTACAAAATGATAGCTTCAAGCAAAAAAAAAACTACATATACAGTAGTTCTCCATTTTGGTAAAATAAAAAATATAAAAATCAGCAGATGCCGGTTCAGTAACATCTGTAGCTAAGATGGCAAGTTGTCATGGTTGGAGCACATCTGTCAGGTAGCCTAACTTGACTCAACATCCAGTTCTAATACTTACTAAAGGAATTTGGGGGAAGAGCCCATCCTGGCAACATCAGCTGAAAGGCTGCAATCAAGAGGCTGCCAGTTCATCTCACTGCCCAAGCGCACATCTTTTGAATTGCCATTTGGCTTAACACACACAATACTGGGATGTCTACCTAGAAGAGGAGACAATGGGGAGAATGTGCGGACTTCACAAAGTCAATGGCCCCAGGACTCCTTGGCTATGAGGCAGCCGTCCTGACCACTGTGTTACTGTGTCACATCTGTCAAGTGTTCTGTCAAATCTAACAAGAGGCAGAATTTTTCAGTTATGATTTTAGGATTCCCAGCCTAAGAAAATTTAAGGTGACTTAAATGTATATTTTTTACTCACTGGCATGCGGACCCATCATGCTACTTTAAAGTGTTTGCATTAATACAGAAAGTTGAACAATAAAGAATACTTTAATAAACATAATTCCACATCTTACATACAGTACACTATATTCAGGCCAGTGCTTTAAATGATGCTGCCAAAGCCCCGTCTTTTATTCTTACTGCACTTTTAAAATTAATGGTTCTGTAATGACACTTTACTGGGTTGTGTGGTTTTTCGTAGACCCTTTGCTTTACTAAGAACCCTTCCATTCTGGGAAAGGTTTTTTGAACGTGAAGTTGGTTCTTTGAACATGAAGCTGGTTCTTTGGGCTTTGAAAAGGTTCCTAATACGTGGACAAAATGGAAATGTTTAATGTCTAGTAGGCTACCTAGCAGGATACGAACAGATCATGAAAACCTGTGTGATTGTGTGCAGCATGAGTCCTTTTAAAATTAGCAACTGTGGTCAGGCGGTGGAAGGACAGACTGGACTCAGTTAGAAGTTTGGGACGCCAACTGGGCTGTCCCTTTTATTCTTCACCAGACAAAGTAAAGAAAAGCAAAAGGAAAAGAAAAAACACGCAAATGTGCTGCTCCCCAGTCCAGGATTCCTCCTTCTCGGGAGTTAATTTTGTGTTCCGCAGTGTGGCTTACTCGGGACTTCCAGCAAAATATGCCCTCTCTTTAGGTGGCGCGTCCTTTATGGCGAAATGCCCACAAGGGGTGGGTCCAAGTGCCTTTATTAGGCGGTCTATGGGAGCTGTGAGGGAAGAAGAGAAACAGGACAAAGTCAGTGGTAGCCCCCCTCTCATGTAGGTGGGTTATTACATACCTTCCCCAGCCCTCAGAGGAGTCCTCTGTCGCCCATGCCTGACACAACCCACTGGCATTTTATAAATCTGTTATCATATTCATTGTTATTTATAGAGCCTGTTTTAAATCAAAATAAATAAGGGTTGCCACTGGATTCTTCACGTGGATGGGCAAAAAAAAAAAAAAAAGTTTCTCCTGTGGCATCACTTTGAAGAACTGCTCTGGCTCCTTTATTTTTAAGAGGGTATTCACTTATTCTGCATACAATGCATATGGTGATACAGGCTTCACGATACGGCAGCTTCACAAGATAGTGCATCCTCAGAACAACAGACAAAAAAATAAATAAATAAATAAATAAACAAATATCATTTGGGAAAAATGTGAAAAAATTAAAAAAAAAAACAATAGCTTTAAAACAAAAACACAAAATAGGCATTAAAATGAATAAAATGTATAAAATCTTCACTGCTTTTTTGCCCCCTCCAGTTTAAATGGAGTTTTTTTCGTGTTTGTGAAATTAAACGTGCACTTGAACTCGTCTGCTTGTTTCTCTACCCAACTTGGCAGTTTCAAACTCCGTCCTACACGCTATAAAGTGCCTCCACTTTTTTTTTTTTAACTGAATATGCATGGTGCAAACTTTCTAAGATACATTAAACTGGCATTCTCCTTATGACTTGCACCTTAATAACATTCCAGAAATGAAAAGAATTTTACAAAATAATAAAACTGATACATACACAATCCAATATGGGAAAGTCATGAACAGCAATATTACAGACCGACCTGCTACTTTGAAATGCATGCGTTGTTTTGATTCTTGGAGGTGGTGTGAACTGCATTACATAAGTCTGAAACTTTTAAAATTTTCTCTCAATTGTTAAAGGTAATATATAAAGACGACACTAGAGGTTGAGGTGATTCTTAAGGTTTATTTCGTAATATTTAAAAAAATGCTGTTGCATGAAAATGCCACTCTTAGTAAACTATGCCAGATGAAAACGTCTCGTCACCTCACCCCACAGCCCTGACCAAATACAACAGAGCCATCCTGTCCTTTGCTAGCATAGCCTGCAGTAATCTTAATATTTGGGAGAACGCCAGAGTACCTGGACAAAAACCTACGCAGACTAAACTAGGGAAAACTGCACATGGACAGTGAAGGCTAATTTTGAATTGGCGGCACAGTGGTTGGTGCTGCTGCCACTCAGCTCTGGGGTACTGGGTTTGAACCTTAGCCTATGCACCTCTCTGTATACAGGTTCACATATCTTCTAGGTGTTGAAACTTGATTACCATCAAAGTCAACAAAACAATAAAAGATTTTACTTTTAAAACATTCAGCCAGTAGTTTTCAGAACGTCCTAAAAATAGAAAAAAAAGAAAAATCAGCTCCCAGTGAATTTACGGCATTTGATCCAATTTCTTCTCACTTCCCTCAAGACAAGCAAGTTAGGTTAACGGGCCATTTTAATTTGGGCACTTGCACAAGTTTCGCACCTGCACTATGGCTGCTGTCTACTATGGGCTTATGGCTACTGGGATCAATGAGCCTGAATTGGATTAAGTGGTCTTGAGAATGTTACATTATATTAGATCTCATCACCTATTTCCTAGTTCCAGGGTTTTGGATAAAATTGCCACCCATATAATAAATACTCTATGAAATGTGAGTATGTTTACATCATTTTGCTACTCAGAATTTTCCAACATTACATATTCTGGTCCCTGTCAATGGAAGCCATCCATTGGACAAAGTAAAGTTTATAACTATTGGTACTTAGTGATTACAGCCTTGGCATGCAAATCCAAAATTGCACCTTCAGCCAAATCAAAATAGAAATGTAGAAATTAGCCAATTAAGTGGAATGCAAGTCAAGTTAAGTTTATGAATGAATGGCCGGCAGTACCTGTCAAGTGGTGCTCAGCTAATTTGCATTGCCTGGAGGCAGTTGGCAATCACAGTGCAGAATCTCCCCTTCTTCTGCAAATGAGCATTAATAAATAATTCCAGAATGATGAAGGCCATGATAAAGGCTTCTTTTAGGCTCCTTCCTATTCATGTCATTTTCTTATAAACTGTTCCCTTCATTTCAATTCACTTGAAGGAATGCGCTGACAGTTTCAGTACTGATGCAGATAAGCAACCCATTGTGTGGCTTTTCAGCCAATTAGACAAAAACCATTTGGAGATGTAATTAGCGGGTAATCTGCAGGGCGTGGAGAACAGTGAGAGTCGCAGCTTTTTATGTTACGGTGTCATTCCACAGGATGATTACTAGACAAAAATGTGTGCGGCACAAGATACAATGGTAACGACAAGCTCTTTGCCAAAAAGAATTGCCCTGAAGAAGAAAAACATGAGGGTTTAGAAAAGATGCAAGATTGTTTTGTGGTCACGTGCAGCAAATACAAGGAAGTGCTTACTTGTTTGGCCATATCCAGTTAGTGAGAATGGTTAACAGTATACAAATAACAAAGAGGCAATGGATGTCAGGGCACAACAAGACATTAGTGCAGTGACACAAACACAATTTATTAGGGCCCACATTCACATTAAAGTGCAGGTGTAGGAAGCAGCTGGATTTTAACCATTCATGATGAAGACAACTTGAGTGAAGAGACATCTCTTGATTCTTTAACTCAGTGTTCTAATTCTATGGTACAGTGATGCAGCAGGCGAGGCTATTGTTTCAGGAGCCTCCCATTTTGGTTTGCTTTTAGACACTTTTGTTCCTTCTGCATGGTTTACATATTCAGTCTAGGTTCAAATTCAGTTACTTAGGCAAGGCATATTATTAGATAAAATGGCTATTCTGCATTGCCATACAAAGTATGTGTGGCCAAGGGAATGCCTGAGACTGGTATATGCCTGGTGAGCATAATGACTAGAAAACAGATAACACTGCTGCCTCAAAAAGTTTGCGTCTCTTGGTAGAATCCAGACAGATGGTGGTTAAGTGTGTGTAGTGTTTTCACATTCACCTTCACCTTCTTCCATTAGGCTAAACACCCCTAGCTGGGCTGATCTTGAACTGCACTTGCCTGAAGAAGCACCTCAGTGGGTGCAAGAGGACTGAACAATGACTTCTAGTGTGGTGTCAACTTAAATAAAGTGGAGACTGGAAGAGCTGGGGCCTCTATGGGAAACAGAAACAGAAACCATGTAAACCTAACCATGTGTCCCTATCTCATCCCGCCATGTTTCCCAAAACTACTACTTGTGAGACACATTTATATAAAAAAAATAAATAAATATATTAAACAGTAATAAACAATAGCAGGAGTAAAGTCAGATGTACAGAGTGCAGTGAAATGTTTACCTGCATGTCTGACCTTCAATGTGTTGCCATTCTACAGCATACGTATACCTGTAGATACCTTACATGCAACGCAACTAATAATTAGGGATGTACAGCCTATATGGGGCAGTCAAACATGACCCTGGAGCTCAAACTATTTTTGTTAAGTGCCAGTCTCTGTGGTTTTATGTGCTTTTTAAAGGTGTCTGGTATTTGTGTTTTCTCTGTCTGTCTTTGTAATAAGCTGGAGCAGCAATATTTTTAGGGAGCTTGTTGAATTCTGTTCCATTGACTGGTCATTCCAGGATGAGCTAGCCATTGGGAAAACTAGCATGAAGAAGGAAGATCAGGAGCAGACTCTATATGCCTTCAGGCACATGCTCAAAATTCCACCATCCTGGAGATCCATCAGACCACCAAAGTGCAATAGTATGACTCACTTTTTGGAAACCAAAATCTATTAGTCATGAGTACAACAAAAATCAAGTCCCATGTTAAGGATTTATTTGTAGTATATGAATAATCCACTTGTACATTCTGTAATAAATTAAATTTAAATAAATGCATATGAAAAAATATAAAATACTTAAACAGTGTGTCATTGCAAATGGCGCCATATTAAAATAAAACTAACACTACAATGGTGACAGTTCTACCTCCATGCATTGTTTCTGCTACTGTTCTGTTGCCTAAGTACTGTACATAGATTATTTTTGTAAGGATTTACAAATATTTTATCCCATTGTTCTGATTTTGAAAAACCCATAAGGAAAGTGGACAAATTAATGCACAAATGGCCCAATGATTTGCACTGCTGTCCCACAGCATCACAGACTACAGTAGGCTTCATTGTCATTTTCTGTGTTTAATAGTGAAAAAATATCTAAGTTGAGGGCTCATTTGTGCGCATGTGCTAAATGTAAAAATTGGACAAGGTTATTTCAGCACTGAAGCATAGCAAGAAGTTCAGAGACACAGCCTTTTGGCCATATACTTACTTCCATTATTAGATTTAATAAGTCCATCTCATGGTCATGGGGGCCAGTTTTACAAATTGGAATATACTGCATATATTGAAGTTCTCTAAGCTAGCAGCAGTGAGCACACAGACATCAGTCCATCACAGCTCACATTCTCACACACACCCGCAGTCACTATTCCAGGGTGTGAATCTGGCTGTTCCTTGTCTGTTTAGGGTGTAGCATTGGCTGGTGGCGTACGTTTGTGACTTGAAAATGGCATAGTGTGAGTGACCATGCTTAGTGACAAGTTATTATCCAGTCTATGGTTTTTATCCACCCTGCCCCTGCTATGTCCATGATGAATGTATAAATGTCCACATTTTTAAGGAGATCAGTGTGCACATGGTTGCCCCTCTTCACAAAGGTAAAAGGCAATAGCAGTTAATATCTTTGCATTTGTTGGGCTGCAGGCCTCAGCACAGACTGCTGTTTTAAAATCTGTTATTACATACAGTAGCTTTTAGCGCAAAACACTGCCCTTAGGGTCTTCATTATTATTACTATTATTATTTTGTTTAAAGGATTTCCCTCCTTGATGGCAGTTCACTCCCTTAATTGCTTTCAAAATATTTCCTTTGGCGATCACCACTCGCTCCCCAACCGTGATCCTGTAATGGAGTAAGTGTTGTAAGAATTCACGGAGGAAGGCAGCAGGCAGCAGTTTACAAAAACAACATTTTATTTGTATAGTACATTTTCATACAAATGATGTAGCTCAAAGTGCTTTACATTGATGAAGAAAGAAAGAAATAAAATAAAAACTTGGTAATACTAATTAACAAAGAATAAAGTAAGGTCAGATGGCCAGGGAGGACAGAAAAAACAAAAAAGCTCCAGAAGGCTGTAGGAAAAAAAAATCTGCAGGGGTTCCAAGGCCACAAGACCAGCCAGCCCCCACTAGGCATTCTACCCAACATAAATGATCTCAATCAGTCCTCATGGTTTTCAGGCTTGATGTGGAAGAATTAGATGATGATGGTCATGTAGACCTCTGGCCTTCAGTCCGTTAATGTAGGGACTGCACGGTGCTTTGATCAGGTGGTGGTGGCGCAGATCATCACCACAGAAAACCGAAAAGAGAACAGCAGAGAAAGTAGGGGTTAGTACGGATTTTGGAGCCATTAAAAGGAAAAAAGAATAAATGTATATACAGAATATCAGAGTTACACTAAAATGAAGCTATGAGAAAGCCATGTTAAAGTAATGGGTTTTTAGCAACAACAACATTTAATTATATAGCAGATTTTCATACAAAAAGTAGCTCAAAGTGCTTTACATACGAATAGAAAAATAAAAGACACAGTAAGAAAATAAAATAAGTCAACATTAATTAACATAGAATAAGAGTAAGGTCCGATGGCCAGGGTGGACAGAAAAAACAAAAAAAACTCCAAACAGCTGGAGAAAAAAATAAAATGTGCAGGGATTCCAGACCATGAGACCACCCAGTCCCCTCTGGGCATTCTACCTAACATAAATGAAACAGTCCTCTTTGGATTTAGGGTTCTCACGGAAGGACTTGATGATGATGGTCACGTAGACTTCTGGCTTTTAATCCATCCATCATTGTTGGAGCACCATGATGCTTTGAGTAGGTGGTGGTGGCGCAGGCCACCACTACAAAGAAAACGGAAAAAGAAACCGAAGAGAGAGTAGGGGTCAGTACGGATTTTAGATCCACCATGAATAGTTATTATGATGAATTGAACATACAGAGTATCTGGATTAAGTTAAAGTGAAGTTATAAAAAGGCCATGTTATAGTAATATGTTTTCTGTTTCTGTAGCAGTGAAGATGTCAACGTGGGGTTCAACTCCATTTGTCCCTGTGTGATGGCCATCATTCAGCTTAACTTGAAAGAACAATGTCATGAAATCTCAAGAAGTAAACTCTGAAAGAGGGGAAGCAATTCCTGGAGGTCAAAATGCAAAACAAATGTCTTTAAAAGTCAGACAGGGGAGGAAAAAGCACCACAAATAATGAGGCCTGGGCCTGACTCATAAATAGGTTGCAACTACTGTACAGTGTATATCAATGGGTTTTGGAATTAAATCTCATTTGTAATTTTGGATGTGATAGTTAGATAGATAGATACTTTATTAATCCTGAGGAAAATTGCAGGATTACAGTGGCAGACAAGGCACGAATACATATGTTAGAAGAATTATCTGCAAGTATAATAACAAAGTGTGGGGATTTACTAAGTGATTAGAAATGCACAGTTTCAGTTTCACAGTACAGTACAGAATGTCAGTCATTGTCATTATCATTAAGTTAAGCCCATTGTCTGTTAAGATGCCTGTTAGATCAGCTCAGTACCATTCAGCAAACAGTGAACAATTCCTCCTTGGCCAAGGGGTGACTCATTATAGAGCTTGATGGCTGAGGGTGAAAATGACTTTACATAGCACTCCTTGGAGCATCATAGATGTCTCAGTCCATTACTGAATGTGCTCCTCTGTTTAGCCGAACCTTCATACGGGGGAGAGAGGCATTGTCCAAGGTAGTCAGCAGCTTCCTGAGTGTCCTCTGTTCTGCAAATAATAACTACTTTTCTTATGTGTTTGTTGCAAAGTGAAAAAAAAGATCTGATGGGAATTTTGCAATATAGAAATAAATTGAATTGAACTAGAATCCATATAAATAATGCCAATCATCCGTCTCTCAATTTTTCTGAACTCTCATAATCTTATTCCAGCTACTTCAGGCACTCGGCAGGAGGTTTTTAGCCAATCACAGGGCCTACGTGAACCAGTTTTGAGACTCCAATCATCGCCTTTAAGATGTGGAAGAAAAAGAGATCAAACCCACATGGACATGAAGAGAACACGTGTCTGTGCAGACAGGGACTGGGTGAGGATTTAAATCTGGGCACCCTGGATGTGTAGCGCAAGCCGCTGTGCAACACGAGTCAGTAATCCACCAGCTTTTTAGCGAAGCAATGCAACAACAACTTTTAAATCTTTAGAAAGTGAATTATACATTTAAGCATTCTTCTGCCAACAGAACATCAGCACAAACATACAATCAAATTAAAGCACTTGCAGTGTTAATCAATTTTAATGTCATATAGTGCCTTTTCAAGTTAGCCTCACTTACAAAACAAACACAGTATGTTGGCACAGATTACACTATTAATCCAATACAAGTAGTCACGATATTTATACTGAAAGCAGATGGATAAGTGAGGAGAAAAGAAATGAAAGCACCATAAATGAATGAATGGAAATGCAGAGATTGGCAAGCTAATGTTAAAAGCCACTCTATGGACCATCAAACAGACAAGGCTGAAAACTTAATGGCCGATATTGCTGAGGACTGCTATGATTATGAATACCCCCTGCTCTCGAATTACACATGGACCTCACTCTGCCCACACACACACGGCACAGGCTACTCAACATTCACCCTCAGTGCCATCTGCCTCGGACTGACAGCCTGGGATTAACGGCATGTGATTCAGGGGGTGTGGCACGACTGGAAAAACGGCAGAGTGACAAGGCCTGTAATTTTCTTTTTTTCACCCATGGGGCTGAAAGCTTTGAGGGTTTAATTTACAGTTTTATTGAACTTCCTGTGTTTGCGCACAAACCTTTTAAGTAGAATTTAGTGCTGAATGCCAGCATGTACTGATGGGTGGGGTGGGGGGGTGGGAGCGGGCTGGTCTTGTGTGTAGAGCGCATTGGGTTGAGAGTCGTCATTTATTCTCTCACTGTCTGTTATGAAAAATACACTGCGACAGTCACATTGATGATGATGTCACTTTGACTGATACCAGCCACTTTAAATTGAGCTCACGTTCTCTTTTGTGTCACCAATTTTTTTTAAAGGGTGCTAACTCTACATATACTGCATAGTGGGTTACAAATGAATGGAGAGACACTTCTATACGCTGACTCAGCATTCACTTGAGGCGAGTGATAAAAAATAAGCTCAATTACAAAAAAAATGCTATCATAGTTGGTGAACGTCATGCACATAAATCAACCAATCTTTATTTTAAGCAGTGTCACAGCATAGTGTAGAGTGTAAAACTATTTCTTTATATACAGGCCAGTTTTCCAGATCTGCTTTGACCAGTTTTAGGGTAACAAAGGGCTGGCAGCATTCAAATTTGGTGCCCATCTATCACTGGGACAGTTTAGCTACTACACAGACACAAGGAGAATATTCACAAAGTCCACACACGCATCACCAGATAGGGACTCAAATGAAATCTCATGAAATTTGAAGGCAGCAGAATGTAGTGTGCCACCCACTACATTTATTTTTATTTATAGTCACTATGTTTTGTATTTTTTATTTCCTTAAGAGACTACATTCCTTTAATATTGGTAGTGACACCCTTTACAGTGCCATTTCCTATGCTGTGTTGTACTGGGCTAGTAATGTAACTTCAAGGGAGGCCCACCAAATCAACAAGCTGATTGAAAAGGCAGACTCAGTTATGGGACACACTTTCGATCTGCTGGAGGTGGTGGCATAGGGAAGAATGAAGACAAGTCCGAGTACCTTTATGCACAATGCTGAGCATCCTGTCTTTGACACATGAACACTGAGGACAATTTATTCACTGAGACAACAAATTATTCAGCAGAAGTGGGTCAAGAAACGCTATGGGGGGCTCCTTTATACCAACAGCAATACGTCTGCATAATGACTCACTGGGACTGGAACTGTTCTTTTTAGCTTTAGCCAAGTTTTTTCTATATTTTTTTTGTAATTCTTTTTTGTGTATTTGATTGGGGTCCTTGTTGCTATTTGTTATAATAATTCTTGAGCTTCTATAAAAAGCTAAATTTTCCCTCTTGAAACAAATATCTATCTATCCATCCATCAATTATATAGTGCCTTTCACATTTACTGTATGTCTATGTATCTCTAAGTAATGTACAGTATATGTTAATGATTATATATATACACAAGCGAGGATACACAAACAAGTGAGTCCAGCACGTCAGCAAAATGAAACCTCTGAAGAAAGAGTCACTTGCTTAGCCACTAATACAGAAGTAAGGCGAGCACGTCGGCATCTCTCCTAGAAGAGAGATGCCCAGAGTAGTTCCTTTCAATTACCTGACATCTCATGTTTTCAATAGTTTCTAGGACCCCAGGCTTTTACAGCAAGGGCTTACACAGCTAGTGGCTGTAGTGCTTTGTAAATACCAACTTACTAAAATGACAAACATTTATCAGTCTTTCTTAGTCTAATTCAGAGTTGCAGGGAGGCAGGTATTCTCCCAGCAGCCAATGGTCAGACGGCAGGATTCAGCCCTGAACAAGGGCCAAGGCCCACATCCACACCCATACCAGGCCAATATGTTACGATTTATGCTGTAAGCTGTCATTTACAGAAAAGAAGATAGAAAACCAACTTTATCACAATATGACCAGCTTGCATTTCTTGATAGCAACTTGAAAGCATGAAACCTAATCTGAATGCTAATCCATTTAGGTTAATTTTAGCATCATAATGAGTCAGAACCCACAATTACTTGACACCAGTCTACCACAAGGCCTGCATAATGCCTCACTGGGACAGTGACAGCCAAGTCAGAGCTTTTGTTTTTTTTGCAATTTGTTGCTTTATAGTCATTCCAGTATGTGTTCAGACCAAAGTGTGGATGTATATCTATTTATTTACTTACTTATCTATCCATTTATGTATTTATTTATGTATTTAAAGAGCTTCTGTAAAAAGTCAAATTTCCCTTTGGGGACAAAAAGTTCTATCTATACATACAGTTTATACATTTCCATCTATCTATCTCAGTTGCAACCAGAAGCTGTGGGACAATCTGGATGAAAAACTGGCATACAGACCAGGGGCACAATGAATTGATCCTTTCAAAACCAGTACTAGGAGCAAGATGGTCCAAACTGGGCACATTGGAACCCTGAGCATGGGGGACTGTTTTAGATAGAATTAATAAACTAAATAAATACTCAAATAAATAAATGTATTGTGAAATGTGACAATAAATACGTAAAAACACAATGATATGTGAACAAATAGAATTGAATATGTCATGAAATATGCTTTTTGTTGCTTACTTCTTTCTGTATTATTTAAGGATTTCTTCATGTGTTTATTTCAGTGACACCACACGCAACTTGAAACACGTCTTGAAATGAATACTGACCTCCTCAGTTGTGAACGTTAGGAGGGTGGGCTCTAGCAAGTCCTGGGTTTTGATTGGTGAATAAATATTTGGCCGGCAGGTGCTACATTTACTGTACAGGCAGACACCACACATCAGACACAGACATTGGAGAGAACGATCATGTGCAGGATTGTGCAGTAATTCTGGACAACTAGTATTGTTGGCCTTCCTGTCTACCAAGGATGTGTAGAGTTATAACTGAGGAAGCACTTGGCTTGCCTTGGGAATCCTGTGCCTCGTAGCCATATGCAAAGTTGTGACTGTGAGTGTCCATTCTACTGATAATTCAACAATTAAAATACAATACTCGCCAGAGCCCACCCTCTTAGCTTTGATGGGTGAAAATGAGAGTTTTCATTTCAAGGTGTATTTCATGTTGCATTTATTGTGACTGAAATAAATGAATAAAAAATGATTATATAAAGAAATAAACATTTTATTATTTGTGCTCACATCTGATTGTGTTTTTATTTATTAATTGCCACATTTAACAATGCATTTATTTGTTTGGGTATTTATTTATCTAAATTTTGTCTCAAATAGTCCTCCATACCTGAGCAACTAAATAGATGCTGGAATCAAATTGTGCAAAACAGACTTATAGTGTATCATGTGCTTGTAAACCTCCTTTGAAGAACATCGGAGTGAAATTAATAATTCATTAAAATGGGTTTAGATGCGGGTGTTGTTGGGAATAACAGCTGAAGAGAATGAGTAAACTTCACATAGACAGCCTAAGGCACAGGATTTGAACCCAAGATGCTGGCAAGATGTAAGATTTATTTTTTCTTCTTAATAGAAGGTAAGCAGGGATTTTTTAAAAGAATTTAACAAAAGAGCCTTAATGCTATTGCAAAATCAGCATGGCAAGTCCCTGCTGTCTTAAGATCCATAAAGACCACTTCAGAGTGGGCTGTCCTGTCAAATGGCTCTCGTAATCAATGGGTTTCAAAGCCATTTTCCTACAGTTGTGAGGCAGCAGTGCTACCAAGTGTGCCATCCTGCTGCCCCGTACAGATATATACATATACGTCTATCACTGAAACAAACATGATTACGACACAAGCGGGTTTCCTTGTGGCCCTTCTTGTTCTTCTACATTCCTTTTACAGATCGTCCACTCTAATTCTGTTTACAGCCTTAACAGAGACAAATTAGGAGATGACCTACCCCTGCCGCACAAAGCAAGGGGGCACATTGCAACATGTCTGCAGTGGTAATTAGGGCATGGCCGAGAATAGTAAGGCACAGTAATGTTGAGTGATTGATGGAAATTTTAAATTCATGCATTAAGATTTTTTTTTTCCATTCTTACAAAGAGGAAGACAAGTCACCTTCTTCAAAGTTCACTTGAAAAAAGTGGGCATCACAAAATAAATATGAACCAGCATAACTATTAGCCCTTGTCTTGTCATTTACAGATTTGTTGCAGCTCTAAATACAGTAATTAGACCGGATTTCCTTCCTGATGGTTCAAATGTTTTTTTTTTCCCACTCAATTATTTTTGTAGGTGTAATTTGTTTACTTTTTAAAGTTCAAAACCTTTGACCTTTCATTATATACCGCTTTGCAGAGGACACAATAAGAGATTTTAAATGTTACCTGATTACCTGTGACACTTACACAGTCTGTTCCAATCTCTATTTTTATTGAAAGCTCATATGCTAAAGAAAAAAGAAAAAGAGTTTTTTTTGTACGTAGATATCTGAAAGTAAAAAACTGAAAATTAATATTATAAGGCTAACGCTTTTATCGAAGGTGACTTTTAAAATTTTAGAGATTAAATGGTTTATATTTCTTTTCCTTTTCAAATTGTAACACAGGAAGTTAAAGTGACTTGCTCATGGACACATGGTGTCAGAAGTGAGATATGAACCCACAACTGCCGGGTCTAAAATACTCATCCATACTCCAAGCAGTTGGTTGAGCCACCTTTCTGCACTAAAACAGCAAGTGTCTATGGGTAGGTGCTGACCAGCTTGGCACACTGGTTAGCAGGGATGCATTTTCCCATTTCTCAATCCAGAAGCACTTGAGAACTTTTAAAGGGTCTGATTATTTTCACAAGGCACTGTCTGTCTGATAGTCTATTAGATGCGGTGAGCCAATCTGGATGAAAACAGGGGCATTAGGTATAGATCATTTCACAAATAGAGCGAGGAATCATTTTTTCTACAAAGGGCATTACATTGTGGAGGCTAAGGCCTTGTTTAACTACAATTTCAGCGACTCAACCCACTGTATGACCGTAAGCAAGTCACTTAAGATGGATGCTAGCTTACCAAATTGTGAAGAACATCAATAGTTGTAAGCTGAAGTTGTAAGCCTCCTTGGATAAAGGCCATGTTATTTTCTAACCTGTTTAATCTAGACCAGGGTTGCTTGTGGTTAGCATAGGTCATCAAGGCAGGTAGAAACCCTGGATAGGTCACCAGTCCATTACAGAACAAACACAAACACCAGGGTCCATTTAGGACCACCAGTTCACCTAACCTGTATATATTTGGACCGTGGAAAGAAACTAGTGCACCAGGAGGAAACACGGGGGAGAACATGCAAACTCAACACAGGGAGAACCAGAGATGTGGGGCAGCAGCACTACCATTGAAACATCACTGCAACACTGAGCCACCATTAGTATAGGGTGAATCCCTCACTGGAAAGAATTAAGAGACCACTTCATTTTTTCTTAAATCAGCATCTCTATGTATGGCAGCCATTTCATTTGAGTGTCTGTGGTAGAATTCAAACACGAGCACACCTCATTTTACTTAATGAGGTACTAACACGCCAACACAATCTTATTTAACACAGAAAAGTACAAAAACCATTGCTGTGGTCATCACTCTCCTTTTGCAATAGGCTCACTTTGGATAGCAAAACAGTGCTAGTAGTACCTTAAATATTTAATTGAAATACAAAAATATCTATTCATCATCCCAAAAGAATTAAAACAAAAAGTTCTGAGTAAGAAAAAGAAGGGAGCAATTCTGGCAGTGAGTGTCAGTTAGCTTCCATCCTCAAAATTTCAAAGACTGCAGTTCAGAAGAACAAGGTCAAGCAGCAGACATTGGAGACAACACAATTACAGACTGGCAGAGGGCAAAAACGACTCTCCACTGACTGGGATGATCGTCAGCTTCTTTAAATATCACTCAACAACCATAGGATGACATCAAGTGCCCTTCAAAAAGAATGGCAAACGGCTGCTGGGGTTAAGTGCGTGGTAAGGACGATTCAAAACAGGCTACTCTGGTCAGGGTTGAAGACATGCAAAGCTAGAAAGTGCCAGGCTGAGGCTTGCTGAAGACCATAAGGATTGGACCATAGAGGACTGGAGTAATTCATCTTCTCTGATGAGTCCAATTTTCAGCTTTTTCCATCACCAGATCATCTAATAGTAAGATGGAAACCTGGAGAGGCCTACAAACCACAGTGTTTTGCTCCTTTGTTACATTTGGTTGAGGATTGGTGATGATCCGGGGGAGCTTCAGAAAGGCTAGAATGGGGCAGATTTTTGTTTGTGAAGGACGCATGAATCAAGCTATGTTCAAGGTTGTCCTGGAAGAATACTTGCTTCCTTCTGCTTTGACAATGTTCCCTAAGTCTGAGGATTGAGGTTTCCAGTAGAACAATTATCCATGCCGCACATCCAGTTCAATCAAAATGTGGATGGAGGACCATAAGATCAAGACCCTGTCACGGCCAGTTCAATCTTCAGAACTAAATCCCACTGAAAAAAGTTATCAAGAGGAAGATGTAGGGTCACAAACCATCAAAGAAAGCTGAGCTGATTAAATATTTGTGCCAGGAATGGCAGAAAGTCATCCAAGAGCAACGTGAAAGACTGGCAGAGAGCACTCCAAGACGAATGAATGCTGTGATTAAATGTCAGGTTTTTTCCAACAATATACTGATTTCTGAATTCTTCCAAAGTTTATACCTTAGTAGTGTGTTGATTAAAATTGAATTTGATCTTGATTTCTATGCATTATTCAAGGTCCAAAACACTACTGTACATCTTTGTTATTTTGACCTGTTGTCATTTTCTGTAATTAAATGCTCTAATTGCATTATTTTATGGGGAATTTGGGTGAAATATTATCAGTACTTTATGGAATAAAACAAAAATGTTCATGCTTCTCAAACACACCCCTATAAATAGTAAAAAACAGGGAAACTTGGGAAATCATTTTGCAGTGACGTCTTAATTTTTTCCATAACTGTTCATAATGTAAAATGAGTTTAGATGGGAAGGTTGTTAGTAAGAAGTGAAATCTCCAAGGTTGGCAAATGGCCCTGAATCATACAGAGTATTGCGCAAACTTCTCCTTCAGGCAGTCAGATTGATTCATTGTAAATATGGAGTGGACTAAAGCTGACATGTCAGAATGTTCTTCACGTGCTCTTCTGGAGACAAGGATAACAGCAGATGTCAAGTAGGAGTTTGTCAAAGATTGCAGCCATATTTGTCTGAGAAGAGTCTTTTGGCAACAATACAAGTTTCTGCGATGGAGGACGCCATTTCTGAGATGTAGCTCACTGTAATCACACTGTTCTTAACTTGTTGTGATGAAGCCCCTCATCAAAACACCTTCTGTTCTGTACAGTATGCGCTCCAAAATGTTATCCCAATTTTCCTGTTGTCTGAGTCATCTTTACGTGTGACTCCAGAGTTCTTTGGTTCCAAAAGAAAAGTAGCACTCCTCAAACTCCATTCAGTGGAATTTCAGGTTACTTGTGCACAGCACTGGTTAAAAAGCAGTCAGCAATGTACTCCTTGACAAGAGCAGTGTTTGGAAGTGGCAAATGGGGTGACCGCCCAAGGCCCCGTGCCTAAGGGGGCCCTGATTTTGAGGTCTGCATGTCCCGGTTTGTCAATTTATATTCTCCAGTATATATATATTTTAGATGCTCCTAAGAGGAACCATTTTAAAATCCCTCTTCAAGGTCAAATTCTGTACATGTACGTCTTTGAAAACATTCCATAGTCCACCTTCATCGCCTGAAAAGGGTCGCCAGTATAGCCCATTTATCGCTGGGTTGGCTTCTCCTATCTACAGAAAAATACATTACATCCAGATTAGACTACGAAGATGTCATCAACGACTTTTCCAATTGGAAGGCAAGAAAAGTTTCATCTCTGAACTTGGAAACCAATAAGAGATTTCATGATGATACATCTATGTTAATTTCACAC
The DNA here is from genome assembly GCF_016835505.1 of Polypterus senegalus. Lineage (NCBI taxonomy): Eukaryota > Metazoa > Chordata > Cladistia > Polypteriformes > Polypteridae > Polypterus > Polypterus senegalus. The sequence goes on along the minus strand of NC_053159.1, from coordinate 140,084,665 downwards.
TTCCTGTCGAAAAACTGAAACTCACATTTGATTTGTAGGTCATAAACATGTCCGAATATTTATGCACAAGAGATGTATCGCTAATGATAACCGGCTGATATGACATCAACGTGAGTTATGACTATGACACCCTGCATATCGAGACTCAGAGTATGCTTGCAATTGGGGTACTTTTTCTAGAAGAGGCCCAACTAATTTCTGCATGACACCGCATCACATTTTGCAGTGTCGTGTTATCTTGAAAAAATTTAGCTGAATACTGTAATGAGAAAACCTGGTGTATGTTAACATAATATTTATTAAATTCGCATGCAAGTTTATACAGTCCACATGTACCGGTAACAGCGTTTGACGTAACCGGCCCTGCGTGGGGATGGTCATCCCTAAGTCCGCCTCCGCTCATAGATCACTGTTGACACTACAGCCTCTTTATAACCACTGTCCTAATTTCAGACCCACAAATGTGCTGCTGTACTATCTGACCATACGTGGGCGATGACTAAACCCTCGTCAAAATTCTCTGATCAATGCATCATCGAAGCATTTTTGCTGTTCTGTAGGAGCCAGCGCTGTTCAGCCCTGTCCGTTTGTCATCCCATGCTGATTATCTTATGAAAGTGCACAACTTCTCTGTACACAACACATACACACACACACACATACAGTACATACACTGTGTAGAGCAGATATCAAATTTCTACATTCAGTATGTATGCTTATTGACATTTAACATCAGGGCTGAAATCCAGTTTTTCCCATTTGCACACTATACATTCACTCTACACAGTCTGCGCTTATGTTGATTATTTTAATGAAAAAAGGAAAAAAATGTCACTGACCTTTGTAAATTTGACAGAAATTCTGCCATCTAATAGAAATTATGCAAACTGAATATTAATGGGAAATGTTTTCATCATTTATTCACAAAGCATTTTCACGAAACACATACTATAAAAGAGTACATTTTGAGTGATTTTTTCTTCAGTATTTATTATGCATCTTACTGAATTTTGTTTTTTAATGTTTTTAATAGTAGCAAATGATGACTGTGCACCAGTAAAATGAAGTTGGTATTTTCTTTTTTACATTTTGATTAATTTTCTGTATAACAGAAGCCTTTTGATAAATCCATCATGGGTCTGTTATAAATCACCTGAGTCTATTTTGCCATCCGTCTTTTTCGACCTTTTTTTTGAGAGCGCTAACATCTATCAAAGTGATAAGAAAAAAAAATCTGCATAACTTGCCTTATTGATTTGGGGCCTGAAGTGTATAAAATGAAGCTAAACACTGAACTTACTGTCATCTCAACGCCCTCCGCCCTTTTAAATGGCGACCGATTACTTGACAGTCCAATAACAGATGATTACTGGATAATTCCTTAAGTGTTGTCTTCTTGTCACCAGTGCTAATTCTCCTGCTGTTCACATCTCTTCTGTCTACCAGTGGTAATAAAAAAGGAGAAAGATTAGAGTAGTAGACAAGTGCTTTAATCCACATTGTGCTCCCACCTTGTCCTAAAGGTATTCACCAAAGCCCTTGTTTCTGTTTACTTAATGTCTCATTAAAAGCCACAATGGATGCGTTCAACTCTTATATAACCTACAAGGGAAAGCTGATTAAAAAAGAAAAAACTCTTGACTGTTATCAAGACACTGCTAAGATCCTCATTCCTTACAGAAGATGGAGATAGGCAAAAGAAAGAATGGACATAGCAGGATAAAGAGTCCTTAACAATCACCTAAGAAAACAGAAATAATGGCAATGGTTGGAAATTTAAATCAAACATAAGAGAATTGTAAGGCTTGTGAGACGGCACAAGTAAACTGCTGGCTACCTGAAGTGTTTCACTGCCAGTATGGCCTGCAGTTTTGGGACCGAGAGGTGGGCATGGACTCACCTGAATCCAGACATGAGGCAGCTGGTGTAAGACTGGGCACAAGGCAGGTACCAGCCTGAAATGGGTGGCAGTCCACTAAAGGGTCACTTAGGCATAAGGAGCCCATTTTGAATTGTCGCCATACTTGACACCTTCGCCTTTGGGATGTGGCTATGGTGGGGGGTTGACTGGAGCAGACAAGGGGATATGTGCTTACTTTGTGCAGACGGTGCAGCCCTCTAAACATACTGAGGTTTACATATTGTTCATCTCTTATCTAACCTGCTAAACCTGTTTGGCCTACTGGTCAAATGGAACTAAGATGGGACGGTTTTACACTTTACACCCCATGGTATGCAAATTACACGCATGGCTGTGCACTCTCGTCCAGCTGATTTACAGGATTTAAAACACATTTCGATCTCTCAGTGTGCGTTTCCTAAATGTCCCAGGGGGTGAACATAATTAATACCAATGGCCGCTGTGCTTGCCTGACAACCTGCTGCTCTCAAGATGTGTGCGGGGTGACATATATATATATATATTATGCCACAATATAATGCAGCGGCTTTAGTCTAACGTGGGTCACATTAACAAATGATGTATTTGTTACTTGTCTTAAACACCCCTTATGGTGGCTCTGTAGGTGTAGGGTGAAAGAACGAGGCGTATACTTAAGTGGATTTTTATTAAAAATAATGACTTGCAGGGTACTGAGAATGGAGTAGGTCGATATTTCTCAGTCCAATGCAGATTAGTTTCATTTTCATGCAAACAGCCTGCAGATTCTTCAATCGATAATGAAATGTTATAAAGAGAATAAGTACATTTAGGAGGAACGAGCTAGCACAGGGATTAGGGCTGAAGCTTCAGGGCTCCAGAGTCGAGGCTGATGTCCCATCTTAGTCATGGTGTGGATAGTCACCTGACGTCTCTATTATACGTGTTATTTTTTTTGCTTTTTTGGGGGTTGTGTCCCTCCCAGAATGTGCAGATTAGATTAACTGAGGATCTTTAATCTTGTCCTGGTATGAATGTGCCCCATAGAGGAGCGCAATTTCATGCTGGGCTGTTTCCTGCCATGTACCAGATGCTGCAGACAAAAGCTATGGCTCCTAGCATCCTCAAAAACTTAAAAAGCACATTTAGTAAATGGAAGGAAAAACTTTATTTTTGTTCTTTATTATTTAAAATGCTTTCAACTCTTTGTCTATATTTGTCGATCAGACTCCTATAATCGAGAGTGACGATCTGTGTCTTCACAAAAGCCATTATTGCATTACCTGCTGAAGCTCCTCATGAGCATGTACAGTATACGATTTGACCATTTTAGGAAAATACGTTCCATTGTAAAGGAGGGTTTAGTGGATTGTCTTGGTCTTGCCATGGATGGCACACTGGCATAGCAGAGTATGTTGTTACTGACGGATGATTAGGCTCTGTTTGATTATCCAGTAGAGGAAGCATTGAAATAAGTGTTTACAATTATAAAGGGCGTAAGTGAGATTAAGGACATCTACCCGTCCATCTTTCAAATCTGCTTATCCCGAGTAAGGTTGCAAGCAAGCATCAGGCACAAGGCAGGAATAATCCCTGGACATTGTGAACACATACAAACATCAGGAGCCAGTTTAGCACTGCCACTCCTTGGACTGCGGGAGCATCTGAGAGAAATCCAAGGGGGAACATGCAAACTCCACACAGGGAGCACCTGGGACTTCTTAATGTGAGGCAGCAGTGCTACCATTGTACCACCCTGGCATCTATTTAATTTTTTTAAAAATTGTGAAAATGAGCATAATGGCATAAAATAGCCTGCATTTCACCCAAATATTACAAAAATATTTCTCTATTATATAAAAAAAAATCTTGGGTCGAGACATGACCTTCTCGGAAAGACACTTTGATGTCCCGTGAGAACAACCAATTTAAAACAAGATCACACACATCTAACCTGTCAGTTGTTGGAATGCTTTTGGCAAATAAATTTCATGTGCTCTCAGCTCTTAAAAATATTATACATTGTACTTGACACGTAAACGAGTAAGTGAAGAAAAAAGAGCAGCGCGTCGAAGAGATACCTAAAAGCGTGGAGAGAAAAAGCGGCAAAAAAGAACAATAATAATCTATGTGCAAATTCTGAAAATAAGGAAAGTAATAAACAGCCCGGACCAAGTGGTACTGAAAACCTTGTAGGTACAATTGGGGTCACAAATAAAAGACTTCATGAAGACGTTCAAAAACGTTGGTGTGATACACATGCAGAGCAGGTTAGAGATTATGAAAGTAGTAAAATTCGAAAGTATCAAAAAAAAAAATAAAGATCGCATTAATACAAACGGAAATTATTACTCAGTGAAATAATGAAACAGCAAAAAGAGATTGAATATATGGGCATAGGTGATCTGTCAGAAGTATGTAGATATTGTAAGGCTTTAAAGTTTAAGTCAGAGACTTGTAGATCGTCTAATTCGTGTTGCCATCAGGGAAAAGTACTGCTGCTTCGCAATGATGAGGCGTATCCACGAGAAATAAAAGATTTGTTGTTTGGTGAAAATGAAATCCACAAACACTACAGGCAAAATATTTGAGTCTACAATAATCTTTTCGCGCTTGCATCATTCAATGCTCAAAATGTAGATTTACACAATAATGGACCATACGCTATGAGAATCTGTGTTCCCATAATAATTAAAGTTATGACAAGTTTCATTTCAAAGAAACCACCATTCGGTCAGGTGTATATTTATGATCACAGAGAAGCGATGCAACATAGAATCGAAAGAGTATGTAACAATTCCCATGAAAATAACAATTTCTGTGAATTGTATATCCGGTTAACCAAACTCAGGGGTGGGCGAGCGAAGCCCCCTAGTTTGCATAAAAGAGGTGTATAAAACACACGGAACAAGACACTTGAAAACAGCCCCTGGAGGACCGTCACAGCTCAACTTGCCAATACCTTGGACCTGTTAGGAGATTAGGAGGCTGAGAGTCTGGGCTGGACCACCTACAGGCAACCAAACAATTTATAAAGTCATTAGTGTCACATGTGCAGGTCTGGGTAGCACTTTTGAATAGCATCTATTATTGCTAAATTTCCACTAAGGACAAATAAAGAGCTTTTTATCTATCTGTCTGTCTCATATGTAACACAAGCAAAGGCTTTGCCAAATTCTTTCTCATTTAGGAACAAAATACTAGATGATGCATTAAAGGCAGCCCTTATTCTAAAGCTCTGTATAATTAACACAAAGCAAAGGCTTTGTTAAGATCTTATTACACGCCACTAATTGCCTGGCAGAGCCACTTGGGTAGGCCCTACACGTAGTACCACATTGTCCTTTGCTTCAATGGGGGTGGCACGTTCTCCTTGGTGTTCAGGCTTCTTTCCAAAGATGTGAAGCCTGATATTGGCCTGGAGAAAGTGTGCCAAGGCAGGCAGTGTGGTGTAGTGGTTAACGCTTTGGACTTCAAATCCCACGGCTGACACTGTGTGTCCCTGAGCAAGTCACCTGATCTGCCTGTGCTCCAATTTTAAAACCGAAAAGAAATGTAACCAAATGTTGTAAGTTACATTGGATAAAGGAGTCAGTCAAATAAGTAAATGCAAATGTGCCAAAGATGGCTGCCTACACTGAAAATAAAGGAAATGGCAGGTTGTTACATTTACAAAAATGTATTTACTTTATATTAGATGTATTGTTTATGTTCCACTTTTGAACATAAATCGATCATGTTTAATTTATTGACTCTTTTGGTATGTACAGTATACCAATTTCAGTCATTTAGGTAGAAGTCAAAATAGTTCTATTTAGTCCTCAGCAGAAATTAATACGCACCGATCGGATTCATCGTCAGCGGAGGTTAGATAACTTGGTGGTAAAGTCATGTGACTTTCAAAGAAGCAACAGATTGTGGGTTTGAGTTACTGTCGCCGGTTAAGAGCAAAAGGTTAGTGAAATAAAAGTAAAAAAAGAAAACACACACACATGAGAAATATTCAGATATTCATTTAAAACACTTAATCACAAAGACTAACGTTACTCTGTTCTGCGTTTTTTCCTTTTATCCTCTTTTAATGTTTTATCAAACTATGCTCACTAACTACCGTCACGAGTCAGTAAATGTGCTATTAAATTGTCTAGAGTTACTCGCTTAGTACGGGTGCGTTTATGTACTTCAAAAAAACGAAAGTTCTGACTTTTGTTACGGGTCAACTACTTTCAGCATTGCTGTTCATTAGTATGGTCATAACATTGCTCAACCAGATACAGTGGACCCTTGAATTACGAACTCAATTCGTTCGCGAAGGTTGGTTGTAACTCAAGTTGGTTGTAAGTCAAGACTATTTTTCCCATAAGAAATAATGGAAATACCCATAATGCGCTCCAAACCTCGCACAGCAACACTTACTTAACCTTTTCATAATAAAAAAGGGTTGTATAATGCGCATAATTTACCAAAACACCAATAATTTTTCTAATGTACTAACCAAAAAGTTATAAAAAGTGCCTAGCCTACCAGAAACTAAAATTTCATACTGTACTCACCATTTAATTTGACATCTTTGGGCTGCAGGAAGGGAGGAGGAGGAGGAGAATGAAACGGAAGGTGGTTATTGTTTAGAAGGAGCCTCCTTATGCAAATCATTTCTTTGTAAAATTGTCGAGATGGTGGATTTCGACATGCTGTACATATTAATGAGATCGGTCACAAACGCCACTCTCATATTTCCACACAATTTCCTTCTTTGTTTCAATTGTGATCGCTGTTTCTCAACTTAATAATGACAGTAGTCGAGCACTCAGTTCAAAGCTGGCCATTTTGTGAACTGCTGTAATAACACTCTCCAAAGCAAGCCGGTGCTGACTCAGCCTGATGACATCGTCATGTGCCGCGCCAGCCCGCTAGGTGACATCCCTTAACAATCGTTTTCTTTACCTTCGTTACCTTCTCTTCCTTCCTTAACAATTATGCGTCTTGCTTGCCATGGTCTTAGTGAATTATATATATAGATAAATCACTGCACTGACCAAAATTACATCCACAAACACATGTATCTGGGCTCCGACTGACGCTTATGAACGCTCTCGGCTGTTTGTTTAAAATCACACAAGCGGATACATGTGACTGCATTCGGGTCGTAATGCAAGATGTTGGTCGTAAGTCAAAACAAAAATTTTGGTCGTAAATCAAGTTGTTCGCATGTCAGGCCGGTCGTATGTCAAGGGTCAACTGTAAATACTATTAATACAGACAAATAAATAATATACCTGAATACAATATAATGCAGTTGCCAAATCTGCTCGTTTGAAAATGTAAAAAAAAATGCACATATTTTGTGCCAAGCAGAAATTTTTGCACTTAATATTTTTATTATTATTAATATTTAATATTAATATTTTTTATCATTAATAATATAATTATTAATACTATTAATATTTTATTAATATTTTTAAACATCCATCCATCCATTTTCTAACCCGCTGAATCCGAGTACAGGGTCACGGGGGTCTGCTGGAGCCAATCCCAGCCAACACAGGGCACAAGGCAGGAACCAATCCTGGGCAGGGTGCCAACCTGCCGCAGGACACACACACAAACACACCCACACACCAAGCACACACTAGGGCCAATTTTAGAATCGCCAATCCACCTAACCTGCATGTCTTTGGATTGTGGGAGGAAACATTTTTAAACATTTATTCTATAATATATACAGTTACATAAATATAAATAATTTATAATATAACACTATCCAAAGTGCATGTTGTGTTCATATTGGTCATTACGTTCTGGCACAGCCAAAGAAGCAGTGTTCTTGTACAACGTTTCAGCTTTTGAATATTAATCTTTTGTATCTTTGTTGGTTTGTAGTGTTTTTACCAAATAAAACTAGTTTTGGTATTAGCAAACCTGTTTATTTCTAATTAATACATTTGAACTTGAAGTATAAAACGATAATGGAACAAGTGTAATCGACAGCCCAAAAAAGTTATAGCTAAGTAACTCAGTGAGGTGCATTTTTTAAAAAGGTTTATTAAACAATTGTTAAATTATTATGCTTTATTGACATGAGTCATGCTCATTTAACATAATATGATGAATTTAACAGAGAATGAAAAAGTTTCATTTCATATAAAAAAAAAAATCATGTTTCATATTTATTAATTTAGTGCATTAAGCAAAATTACATTATTTTTGATAAAAAATGTGCAACCGATGTACATATTTTTTTTATTTTAATCTGACATGCCATTGTTTTCAGTGTATAACCCTGACAAGGAAAACGAAGACAAGGTAAAAAGATGTACTTGTATGTCTTTCATTTCTTTCGGATGGGTCAAGAGCTTCTTCAGGCAGAACGCTCCTATATTGCCATTCATGACGTTTGCTCCTATTACTAATCTGGAACGACCAAGTTGCGTAGCTGAATAACTTTTTTTTTAAAAAGTCTCTGGTTGAGATATTGGGACATCCTAGGTATTAGCTAACCAGACGAACCCGAGGAACGGAATGGTCTCCTCCTAACTGTTACACTTCTTATGCTGCTTTTTCTGCCTTTGGAAACTGAAATTCTCACCTTTGCTCTGCAATGCCAGTCACGTCATAACGCACTAAGTAAGTGTGAATTAGGGGTTTGGACATTTCAAACTGAGGTCACGTGGCTTTAAATTCAATTGTGTCTGTCTGTTGTTACATGGCAACAAAATGCCTGGACAGATTTTTATGAAATTTAAGAGGGAATTTGTAAATTAGCCCAACTGAGAACACCAGTTCATTGAAATTTTTGAAACACCAACTTGAAATCAAATGGCAAATGATATCAGGGTACTTTTCAAGCTAAACTATTTAGCAGGACTGGGAAATAAAGAAAACCAAATCTGAAACGGGAGCTGGGCCTTGGCCCAACATTTGCAGGCCAATAATGACAATATAGTGTTTTAGCTCCACAATTTCTCCCTGTGGCCCAGGACCTCTAAATTAAAACCCTCCACCAACATGTGATTGAGGTGACAATTTCAGTAGGATACTGTAAAGGGAAACTGGTATCCACCCTGTGATTTCCTGCCACCAGTTTGTTTCAAAGTCTGCTCCATCTTGACCATTAATAAACAGGACTGCTACTGCCAGCATTATGTGGCAAACGTGAGGATTAACATTCATTATCTGATGTGCCATGTACAACAACTTTATTTCATCCATTTGTTGGTTCATTACCTGCACTCGTGGAAGTTGGAGTCAATCCTGACATCATTGTCCAGAAGGCAGGATCCAAGCCTGAATGAAGTGTTAAACAGAGGACACGCTCAAACCAGGCTGACGCAGAGACAGCAAACCTACATGTCTTTGGGATATGGGAGGAAAAACTGAGCAGACCAAACCATGAATATGTTCTCCTGAGGGTGTAAGGCTGCAGCAGCACTAACCTGTGTGCCACTGGGCTGCCCTAACTTTATTTTGGATTCTTTCCATATATTAAAATGCTCAGATGGGACAGTTCAATTTGAATCCTGGTCCAATGTGCACCTAGCATTTGTCTGAGTCTCATACCCTTCTAAGCTTATGCTATTATTTTATTACTAGCAACTTGGCGCTACGCTGCGCGTTGGATGACCACAGTTGAAGGACTCAATCGTAAGGACCTCTCGTCAGGTGTCTCATTGGCACGCTTTTGCCTCTTTCTTTCGCGATCACGGCGTAATCTGTCTTCTCTCTCTGTAGGGGTTTCAGTTGCCTTTCGTTGTGCGGCAGAGACGCGTCGTTGAGCTAATCTGTGTGAATGCTGAGTGTCTGTTTCTTGCGAGCGACTGTCATGCCTTTGTCTCTTTTCTTCGTGATCACACTGTAATGTGTCCTCTCTCGCAGCAGCAGGTTTAGATGCGTTTCGGCATTGTTCCATAAGGTCTCCTCCGTACAAGTGCACATGGGTAGCTGAAGACGCAAAGGCATAGTGGGCCTAGTGAAACACACGAATTGGTGACCAGGGGAACCATCCGACTCAGACGCGGGGCTCGAAATACTCAAGTGCACATGTTAGTTATAATTTTATTTTATTTTTTTTTGTTATGAACTTCCCCAAAAGAGTTGATCTCTGTAAATAGTTAATAGTATATGAACAATATAATCTGTTGTAGTACGGGCGTTAACTGGCGTCACACCTCATAACCTGCATACATCACGTGTTTGGCTGTAACGGCAGAAGCGCGGTGGACACTGTAAGGGTAGGTTGTGGTTTCTGTTTCTTTCGTGATTTTTTTATTTCATTTTATTGATTATTAATAGGCAAAGGGGAGAAGACGTTAATGTGACGCTCTGTCTATTTCTTTACTTTTTTTTTTAAAAGATTTTCAGGAAAAGTAAAAAACTAACTGACCCAAAAAGTAAAAGAAATAAAAAGCTTTTGTTTACAACACAAAAAAACAGTAGCAGCAAAAAGGGCTGTAAAGATCCTTGGGTTATTGCACCGGGCTGTAGATTTCACTTTCTTTGAGCCACTGATCCGATATTCCTATGGAGATAATCCTCTTATTGAAGAGGCAGCTCCTGACGGGTGGCAAATTGGAAACAGGGCGTCCTTATGGCACTTCTTTTTTTCCCCCCCCTTCAACAATGTAAGCTGCAAAGGTTTCAACTTGAAGTGCTCTTTGTTCAAGCCCCCCAACTACCACTCCTCCAAGTCTTGTAAAAGCAAAGAATTTATCTCCACTTTGTGAGTAAACTGCAAAAAATGAATAACGTTGACCTGAGCCCAACTTTTACGTTAAATCAAAAAGGTCACATCCCAAGTGGCATACTAACCTCTGTAAAACCTAGTTTTGTTTTTGTACCCCTTTTCAGAGTAGAATTATAATGTTTGTATTTCAACTTGACTCGGATTCCTCTTCATAAGGAGGAGTATGCACCGTTACGGATTTAGTGCTCCTTATAGTCTGTTGGAATTACAATCTTACTGAGCTGGTGTCCAGTTCTGACTTGGCGTTGGTGACACTAGCATTGGCTTTGGATTGCCACATCTGTTACAAAACAAATACGCAGATGGAAACCTTACAATAATCAGGAGAACATTCGCTGGATTCTTCTAAACGACTTCAAAGCAGAAAACCAAAAACAACTAGTATTTGTCCAGTTTATTGTGACACACCTTAGCGTCCATGTCACACTACATAGACTTGGGGAACGTGCGGCCCGTCTTCCTCACCTACAGTTGCCTAATGTGATACACCCAGCGACTCAGTCCAATTAGTCTGCGATTTCTCCCAACAGAACATTTTGCCTTAAATCACAGGAATGGGCTTTGTGTGCATGAATGCTCATCCAGAAATACAAAAAAACATAAGGCAGCAATGAGGAATAAGGAACACGGATGTTTTGGACCTCACAAAATAGAAGTTTGTTTGTCTGATATCTCATGTTCTGTGTACCATGTAAATGGAAGAAAGAAATAAAGGGCAGAGACTGCGACTGAACGCTGTGTACCTTTAAACCCTTTGGGCAGCAGCTCAGTCAGGCAGCTACTACTGAACCTCACAGTACTTTGGAAATGTGAAACCGTGCTGGAGGGTCATTTGACATCCTCAGCGATTTCAGGTTTTATGAACTGACAAGATCAGCTACTGCCATCATCAAGACTGACATACCCTCTGAAAAGAAGTCGTGTATTGTGTCATCAGCCTAACGGGAACCAGCCGCCTTTTAGACATCCAATAATGAAGAGCGTTTGAATGTAATGAGGGTGTTTTTGCTTAAATAAACCTCTCCTAAAAAGGAGGAGTGTAAGAAAACATCATGAAAACAACTGAACTTTCAAACCAGGGCAAAGTAAAACAAACTATTTAAGGTGTTGTACAGCAAATGCTCCATTGTACATTATTTTTTTACAACGCTCAATTTACAGTAAAGTACTGGCGGCTGTGGTTGCTAGAATTTTACCATAAAAAATAAGGTGACAATACTTTTAGGTCTACTTAGATCTATGGTATAACTTTGTAGAAAATAACTTTTTTCTTTACAACACATTCCAATAAAAGTGAACTTTTAACCATAACCTGAAATCCATGCACTGTAATAAATATGCCAGTCATTAAACCATCAGAAAACATCATCAGGATCGAACACCAGTACACAGTTTGCATCAGTAAAGTAACACCACCCAATAGCATACATGTCTCACTTAATTATATACATTGAAAAGAATGTAATGTTTAAGGAAGTGATGGCACGTTGTCTGGTGGAGAAGTAAAGCTTGCTCTGAGGTGTGTGGAGTCCTAAAGGTGGCCACTTTATTGAATACAACCCATCATAGATCAGCTTCCAGGGAAAAATAAGTCAACTAAGTTTTTTTTTCCCCTCCTGTTCAAAGGTATGCAGTTCACCAGGGACAATATGTTAAAAGGGAGCGTTTCCTTCTGCAAACATCGTAACTTTGGTGTTCCTGAAACAGTGCTTTTACCGTTTTACAGTCGTTCACCTTCGCTATTGAACACTTTTACTCTGGAAAATGAACAGAGATTTTTTCAGTGTAGCTGTAATGTATCAGTAAACAGTATGTAGCATATTTTGAAGGTAGAAAGATATTGATTTACAGAACTTGGCAGTAAAAAAAATAAATGTGTTGTTTAAGATATACAGGTACTTTTCAGTAGAACATGAGGTAGCGTTCCCTTTTTTCAGAGAATGTATTTTACTTTCACCATTTACAGTATTCTTACCGTTAAATTTACATTGCACAGTTGAGAAAACAACAAAGACAACATGGCACTACTAGAAAGCTGTGCAGAAGAGTATCGGAGAGAAAAGGTCAACTGGAGCCACTGGACATCTCAGAGGGAACTGCAGTCCTACATGGTAGAGAGGGGAGAAAACGGAGTAAAACAATGCTTGGCCAGTTCTTTAATTGGAACGTCTTGTTGAAGTGGCAAGATGACGTTTGGTGAAAATAAATAAATAAATAAATAAATAAATAAATAAATAAATAAAGCCCATAAATCGACTACTGTTTACAGGACAGCATTTAGGAGATTCTGGGATCAGGTAAAGGATTCTAGAGAATAACACTGGCCTTTTTGAACTGAACACTATCTGCCTGGCTTGAGTTAAAACTGCAAATCATTAAAGTGAAGCAGGATGAAAGCAGCTTCTGGGCCAGGAAATTTGAAGAAATCATCTAAAAGGAGGACAAAAAAGATGGAGCAATCTACAAAGGAAAACTCATGGCAACTTGTGAAATATCTGGAAGTTGAAGTCATTGCCTAGATAGTCAGATGGTTTGTGTCTTAACGGGACCCAAAACTGATAGCGTCAGTGTGCTTGACTTCTATAGACAAAGCACAACCCGTAATCCACGTGAGCTGTAAAGGTGCTTTAAATCAGCACCAATAACCCCAACCCATCTTGTAGGCGTTTGGAAAAACCACACAATCCAAATGTGCAAAGCTGGCAGAGGCCTATTTTAAGAGAATCCTGGCTATAATTTCTTCTAGAGGAACATCTACCAAATATTTGCTCAAATGCAATGAATACTATGATTGATGGCATGTTTTCACAGAGAACGACAAACGTTATTTTCACTTTGGCACTGTTATTCTTTTGTTAACCGCAAAGAAAAAAAATTAGCACCAAGGCCACTACATAAATCTCCAGAAAATGAAGAGAAACTGACAAAAGCGTAAATAGTTACTGATTATCTGTCTGACTTATGGTATTGTTCACATGTGGTGTCTTTCAAAAAATAAACTAAAATTATACAAACTAATAGTTTAAGATACCTCATTAAACTTGATGTAAAACTGTGGGGGTTGAATTCTATTTTTGTTAAGTTCAGCTTGGTTGTATGGAATGTTATTTTCCTCCAATGAAATTAATAAAAAAAAGTGTGGGGAATAATACATAGGGGGAATGGCAAAAAGGCAAAATAAATTATAACTCGATATAATAATCAAAAACTGTATTTAGTAAATGGGACACATGCATATAAAAAAAACAGCAGCAGAATATGTTAAAAGTAGGAAGGATCAAATTTTGAATGAAATAAACCTTAGTTAGTGTTGCTTGTACAAAGTCAAAGACGTAGACCGGCGGGCTGCCCAGTCCCTCGATGGTAATCTTACACAATACAAGCACAGGCAGGTAGACTTTTATTCTGCAGCCATCATGCAAATGCTGTCTGGATATGCCGGGTAAAGGCTATCCTAACTCGAGGGCACATCTTCCTGACCAGTGCTTTGTTCTTGTCCTTGCTGATAGAGACAGAAGCAGCTGGGATATTCTGTATGTAAAATCTGACACTTAATGAATGCTGGTGCCTGGGGCAGGATAAATGGATTAATGGGGGTCTAAAAATCCTTCTGGGGCAAGAGCCATTCATATACCTCCTTGAATTCACGTGACGC